>NW_027366862.1:0-64986 GCF_046119375.1 Phyllobates terribilis | reverse complement strand
CTACTGACTGAATGAAAGGAGCTGGCATCTCACTCTCTTTGAATCTTCTTTATCATGCTAGGATTAACAGGAAAAAGCTAAAAATTTCAGAATTGCACCTTGCAATGTGGAGATATTACTGTTTGTGCATTTACAATATTCATTGATTTTTGCCATTGAAAAACATGTTTTTCATATACCAGAAATGTTTGAAGCTACTGACTGAATGAAAGGAGCTGGCATCTCACTCTCTTTGAATCTTCTTTATCATGCTAGGATTAACAGGAAAAAGCTAAAAATTTCAGAATTGCACCTTGCAATGTGGAGATATTACTGTTTGTGCATTTACAATATTCATTGATTTTTGCCATTGAAAAACATGTTTTTCATATACCAGAAATGTTTGAAGCTACTGACTGAATGAAAGGAGCTGGCATCTCACTCTCTTTGAATCTTCTTTATCATGCTAGGATTAACAGGAAAAAGCTAAAAATTTCAGAATTGCACCGTGCAATGTGGAGATATTACTGTTTGTGCATTTACAATATTCATTGATTTTTGCCATTGAAAAACGTCCAGAAATGTTTGAAGCTACTGACTGAATGAAAGGAGCTGGCATCTCACTCTCTTTGAATCTTCTTTATCATGCTAGGATTAACAGGAAAAAGCTAAAAATTTCAGAATTGCACCGTGCAATGTGGAGATATTACTGTTTGTGCATTTACAATATTCATTGATTTTTGCCATTGAAAAACATGTTTTTCATATACCAGAAATGTTTGAAGCTACTGACTGAATGAAAGGAGCTGGCATCTCACTCTCTTTGAATCTTCTTTATCATGCTAGGATTAGCAGGAAAAAGCAAAAAATTTCAGAATTGCACCTTGCAATGTGGAGATATTACTGTTTGTGCATTTACAATATTCATTGATTTTTGCCATTGAAAAACATGTTTTTCATATACCAGAAATGTTTGAAGCTACTGACTGAATGAAAGGAGCTGGCATCTCACTCTCTTTGAATCTTCTTTATCATGCTAGGATTAACAGGAAAAAGCTAAAAATTTCAGAATTGCACCGTGCAATGTGGAGATATTACTGTTTGTGCATTTACAATATTCATTGATTTTTGCCATTGAAAAACGTCCAGAAATGTTTGAAGCTACTGACTGAATGAAAGGAGCTGGCATCTCACTCTCTTTGAATCTTCTTTATCATGCTAGGATTAACAGGAAAAAGCTAAAAATTTCAGAATTGCACCGTGCAATGTGGAGATATTACTGTTTGTGCATTTACAATATTCATTGATTTTTGCCATTGAAAAACATGTTTTTCATATACCAGAAATGTTTGAAGCTACTGACTGAATGAAAGGAGCTGGCATCTCACTCTCTTTGAATCTTCTTTATCATGCTAGGATTAACAGGAAAAAGCTAAAAATTTCAGAATTGCACCGTGCAATGTGGAGATATTACTGTTTGTGCATTTACAATATTCATTGATTTTTGCCATTGAAAAACGTCCAGAAATGTTTGAAGCTACTGACTGAATGAAAGGAGCTGGCATCTCACTCTCTTTGAATCTTCTTTATCATGCTAGGATTAACAGGAAAAAGCTAAAAATTTCAGAATTGCACCGTGCAATGTGGAGATATTACTGTTTGTGCATTTACAATATTCATTGATTTTTGCCATTGAAAAACATGTTTTTCATATACCAGAAATGTTTGAAGCTACTGACTGAATGAAAGGAGCTGGCATCTCACTCTCTTTGAATCTTCTTTATCATGCTAGGATTAGCAGGAAAAAGCAAAAAATTTCAGAATTGCACCGTGCAATGTGGAGATATTACTGTTTGTGCATTTACAATATTCATTGATTTTTGCCATTGAAAAACATGTTTTTCATATACCAGAAATGTTTGAAGCTACTGACTGAATGAAAGGAGCTGGCATCTCACTCTCTTTGAATCTTCTTTATCATGCTAGGATTAACAGGAAAAAGCTAAAAATTTCAGAATTGCACCGTGCAATGTGGAGATATTACTGTTTGTGCATTTACAATATTCATTGATTTTTGCCATTGAAAAACGTCCAGAAATGTTTGAAGCTACTGACTGAATGAAAGGAGCTGGCATCTCACTCTCTTTGAATCTTCTTTATCATGCTAGGATTAACAGGAAAAAGCTAAAAATTTCAGAATTGCACCGTGCAATGTGGAGATATTACTGTTTGTGCATTTACAATATTCATTGATTTTTGCCATTGAAAAACATGTTTTTCATATACCAGAAATGTTTGAAGCTACTGACTGAATGAAAGGAGCTGGCATCTCACTCTCTTTGAATCTTCTTTATCATGCTAGGATTAGCAGGAAAAAGCAAAAAATTTCAGAATTGCACCTTGCAATGTGGAGATATTACTGTTTGTGCATTTACAATATTCATTGATTTTTGCCATTGAAAAACATGTTTTTCATATACCAGAAATGTTTGAAGCTACTGACTGAATGAAAGGAGCTGGCATCTCACTCTCTTTGAATCTTCTTTATCATGCTAGGATTAGCAGGAAAAAGCAAAAAATTTCAGAATTGCACCGTGCAATGTGGAGATATTACTGTTTGTGCATTTACAATATTCATTGATTTTTGCCATTGAAAAACATGTTTTTCATATACCAGAAATGTTTGAAGCTACTGACTGAATGAAAGGAGCTGGCATCTCACTCTCTTTGAATCTTCTTTATCATGCTAGGATTAGCAGGAAAAAGCAAAAAATTTCAGAATTGCACCTTGCAATGTGGAGATATTACTGTTTGTGCATTTACAATATTCATTGATTTTTGCCATTGAAAAACATGTTTTTCATATACCAGAAATGTTTGAAGCTACTGACTGAATGAAAGGAGCTGGCATCTCACTCTCTTTGAATCTTCTTTATCATGCTAGGATTAACAGGAAAAAGCAAAAAATTTCAGAATTGCACCTTGCAATGTGGAGATATTACTGTTTGTGCATTTACAATATTCATTGATTTTTGCCATTGAAAAACATGTTTTTCATATACCAGAAATGTTTGAAGCTACTGACTGAATGAAAGGAGCTGGCATCTCACTCTCTTTGAATCTTCTTTATCATGCTAGGATTAACAGGAAAAAGCTAAAAATTTCAGAATTGCACCGTGCAATGTGGAGATATTACTGTTTGTGCATTTACAATATTCATTGATTTTTGCCATTGAAAAACGTCCAGAAATGTTTGAAGCTACTGACTGAATGAAAGGAGCTGGCATCTCACTCTCTTTGAATCTTCTTTATCATGCTAGGATTAACAGGAAAAAGCTACAAATTTCAGAATTGCACCTTGCAATGTGGAGATATTACTGTTTGTGCATTTACAATATTCATTGATTTTTGCCATTGAAAAACATGTTTTTCATATACCAGAAATGTTTGAAGCTACTGACTGAATGAAAGGAGCTGGCATCTCACTCTCTTTGAATCTTCTTTATCATGCTAGGATTAACAGGAAAAAGCTAAAAATTTCAGAATTGCACCTTGCAATGTGGAGATATTACTGTTTGTGCATTTACAATATTCATTTATTTTTGCCATTGAAAAACATGTTTTTCATATACCAGAAATGTTTGAAGCTACTGACTGAATGAAAGGAGCTGGCATCTCACTCTCTTTGAATCTTCTTTATCATGCTAGGATTAACAGGAAAAAGCTAAAAATTTCAGAATTGCACCGTGCAATGTGGAGATATTACTGTTTGTGCATTTACAATATTCATTGATTTTTGCCATTGAAAAACATGTTTTTCATATACCAGAAATGTTTGAAGCTACTGACTGAATGAAAGGAGCTGGCATCTCACTCTCTTTGAATCTTCTTTATCATGCTAGGATTAGCAGGAAAAAGCAAAAAATTTCAGAATTGCACCTTGCAATGTGGAGATATTACTGTTTGTGCATTTACAATATTCATTGATTTTTGCCATTGAAAAACGTCCAGAAATGTTTGAAGCTACTGACTGAATGAAAGGAGCTGGCATCTCACTCTCTTTGAATCTTCTTTATCATGCTAGGATTAACAGGAAAAAGCTAAAAATTTCAGAATTGCACCTTGCAATGTGGAGATATTACTGTTTGTGCATTTACAATATTCATTGATTTTTGCCATTGAAAAACATGTTTTTCATATACCAGAAATGTTTGAAGCTACTGACTGAATGAAAGGAGCTGGCATCTCACTCTCTTTGAATCTTCTTTATCATGCTAGGATTAGCAGGAAAAAGCTAAAAATTTCAGAATTGCACCGTGCAATGTGGAGATATTACTGTTTGTGCATTTACAATATTCATTGATTTTTGCCATTGAAAAACGTCCAGAAATGTTTGAAGCTACTGACTGAATGAAAGGAGCTGGCATCTCACTCTCTTTGAATCTTCTTTATCATGCTAGGATTAGCAGGAAAAAGCAAAAAATTTCAGAATTGCACCGTGCAATGTGGAGATATTACTGTTTGTGCATTTACAATATTCATTGATTTTTGCCATTGAAAAACATGTTTTTCATATACCAGAAATGTTTGAAGCTACTGACTGAATGAAAGGAGCTGGCATCTCACTCTCTTTGAATCTTCTTTATCATGCTAGGATTAACAGGAAAAAGCTAAAAATTTCAGAATTGCACCGTGCAATGTGGAGATATTACTGTTTGTGCATTTACAATATTCATTGATTTTTGCCATTGAAAACATGTTTTTCATATACCAGAAATGTTTGAAGCTACTGACTGAATGAAAGGAGCTGGCATCTCACTCTCTTTGAATCTTCTTTATCATGCTAGGATTAGCAGGAAAAAGCTAAAAATTTCAGAATTGCACCTTGCAATGTGGAGATATTACTGTTTGTGCATTTACAATATTCATTGATTTTTGCCATTGAAAAACATGCTTTTCATATACCAGAAATGTTTGAAGCTACTGACTGAATGAAAGGAGCTGGCATCTCACTCTCTTTGAATCTTCTTTATCATGCTAGGATTAGCAGGAAAAAGCTAAAAATTTCAGAATTGCACCGTGCAATGTGGAGATATTACTGTTTGTGCATTTACAATATTCATTGATTTTTGCCATTGAAAAACGTCCAGAAATGTTTGAAGCTACTGACTGAATGAAAGGAGCTGGCATCTCACTCTCTTTGAATCTTCTTTATCATGCTAGGATTAACAGGAAAAAGCTAAAAATTTCAGAATTGCACCGTGCAATGTGGAGATATTACTGTTTGTGCATTTACAATATTCATTGATTTTTGCCATTGAAAAACATGTTTTTCATATACCAGAAATGTTTGAAGCTACTGACTGAATGAAAGGAGCTGGCATCTCACTCTCTTTGAATCTTCTTTATCATGCTAGGATTAACAGGAAAAAGCTAAAAATTTCAGAATTGCACCTTGCAATGTGGAGATATTACTGTTTGTGCATTTACAATATTCATTGATTTTTGCCATTGAAAAACATGTTTTTCATATACCAGAAATGTTTGAAGCTACTGACTGAATGAAAGGAGCTGGCATCTCACTCTCTTTGAATCTTCTTTATCATGCTAGGATTAACAGGAAAAAGCTAAAAATTTCAGAATTGCACCTTGCAATGTGGAGATATTACTGTTTGTGCATTTACAATATTCATTGATTTTTGCCATTGAAAAACGTCCAGAAATGTTTGAAGCTACTGACTGAATGAAAGGAGCTGGCATCTCACTCTCTTTGAATCTTCTTTATCATGCTAGGATTAACAGGAAAAAGCTAAAAATTTCAGAATTGCACCGTGCAATGTGGAGATATTACTGTTTGTGCATTTACAATATTCATTGATTTTTGCCATTGAAAAACATGTTTTTCATATACCAGAAATGTTTGAAGCTACTGACTGAATGAAAGGAGCTGGCATCTCACTCTCTTTGAATCTTCTTTATCATGCTAGGATTAACAGGAAAAAGCTAAAAATTTCAGAATTGCACCGTGCAATGTGGAGATATTACTGTTTGTGCATTTACAATATTCATTGATTTTTGCCATTGAAAAACATGTTTTTCATATACCAGAAATGTTTGAAGCTACTGACTGAATGAAAGGAGCTGGCATCTCACTCTCTTTGAATCTTCTTTATCATGCTAGGATTAACAGGAAAAAGCTAAAAATTTCAGAATTGCACCGTGCAATGTGGAGATATTACTGTTTGTGCATTTACAATATTCATTGATTTTTGCCATTGAAAAACATGTTTTTCATATACCAGAAATGTTTGAAGCTACTGACTGAATGAAAGGAGCTGGCATCTCACTCTCTTTGAATCTTCTTTATCATGCTAGGATTAACAGGAAAAAGCTAAAAATTTCAGAATTGCACCGTGCAATGTGGAGATATTACTGTTTGTGCATTTACAATATTCATTGATTTTTGCCATTGAAAAACATGTTTTTCATATACCAGAAATGTTTGAAGCTACTGACTGAATGAAAGGAGCTGGCATCTCACTCTCTTTGAATCTTCTTTATCATGCTAGGATTAACAGGAAAAAGCTAAAAATTTCAGAATTGCACCGTGCAATGTGGAGATATTACTGTTTGTGCATTTACAATATTCATTGATTTTTGCCATTGAAAAACATGTTTTTCATATACCAGAAATGTTTGAAGCTACTGACTGAATGAAAGGAGCTGGCATCTCACTCTCTTTGAATCTTCTTTATCATGCTAGGATTAACAGGAAAAAGCTAAAAATTTCAGAATTGCACCGTGCAATGTGGAGATATTACTGTTTGTGCATTTACAATATTCATTGATTTTTGCCATTGAAAAACATGTTTTTCATATACCAGAAATGTTTGAAGCTACTGACTGAATGAAAGGAGCTGGCATCTCACTCTCTTTGAATCTTCTTTATCATGCTAGGATTAACAGGAAAAAGCTAAAAATTTCAGAATTGCACCTTGCAATGTGGAGATATTACTGTTTGTGCATTTACAATATTCATTGATTTTTGCCATTGAAAAACATGTTTTTCATATACCAGAAATGTTTGAAGCTACTGACTGAATGAAAGGAGCTGGCATCTCACTCTCTTTGAATCTTCTTTATCATGCTAGGATTAACAGGAAAAAGCTAAAAATTTCAGAATTGCACCTTGCAATGTGGAGATATTACTGTTTGTGCATTTACAATATTCATTGATTTTTGCCATTGAAAAACGTCCAGAAATGTTTGAAGCTACTGACTGAATGAAAGGAGCTGGCATCTCACTCTCTTTGAATCTTCTTTATCATGCTAGGATTAACAGGAAAAAGCTAAAAATTTCAGAATTGCACCGTGCAATGTGGATATATTACTGTTTGTGCATTTACAATATTCATTGATTTTTGCCATTGAAAAACATGTTTTTCATATACCAGAAATGTTTGAAGCTACTGACTGAATGAAAGGAGCTGGCATCTCACTCTCTTTGAATCTTCTTTATCATGCTAGGATTAACAGGAAAAAGCTAAAAATTTCAGAATTGCACCGTGCAATGTGGAGATATTACTGTTTGTGCATTTACAATATTCATTGATTTTTGCCATTGAAAAACATGTTTTTCATATACCAGAAATGTTTGAAGCTACTGACTGAATGAAAGGAGCTGGCATCTCACTCTCTTTGAATCTTCTTTATCATGCTAGGATTAACAGGAAAAAGCTAAAAATTTCAGAATTGCACCGTGCAATGTGGAGATATTACTGTTTGTGCATTTACAATATTCATTGATTTTTGCCATTGAAAAACATGTTTTTCATATACCAGAAATGTTTGAAGCTACTGACTGAATGAAAGGAGCTGGCATCTCACTCTCTTTGAATCTTCTTTATCATGCTAGGATTAACAGGAAAAAGCTAAAAATTTCAGAATTGCACCGTGCAATGTGGAGATATTACTGTTTGTGCATTTACAATATTCATTGATTTTTGCCATTGAAAAACATGTTTTTCATATACCAGAAATGTTTGAAGCTACTGACTGAATGAAAGGAGCTGGCATCTCACTCTCTTTGAATCTTCTTTATCATGCTAGGATTAACAGGAAAAAGCTAAAAATTTCAGAATTGCACCGTGCAATGTGGAGATATTACTGTTTGTGCATTTACAATATTCATTGATTTTTGCCATTGAAAAACATGTTTTTCATATACCAGAAATGTTTGAAGCTACTGACTGAATGAAAGGAGCTGGCATCTCACTCTCTTTGAATCTTCTTTATCATGCTAGGATTAACAGGAAAAAGCTAAAAATTTCAGAATTGCACCTTGCAATGTGGAGATATTACTGTTTGTGCATTTACAATATTCATTGATTTTTGCCATTGAAAAACATGTTTTTCATATACCAGAAATGTTTGAAGCTACTGACTGAATGAAAGGAGCTGGCATCTCACTCTCTTTGAATCTTCTTTATCATGCTAGGATTAACAGGAAAAAGCTAAAAATTTCAGAATTGCACCTTGCAATGTGGAGATATTACTGTTTGTGCATTTACAATATTCATTGATTTTTGCCATTGAAAAAAGTCCAGAAATGTTTGAAGCTACTGACTGAATGAAAGGAGCTGGCATCTCACTCTCTTTGAATCTTCTTTATCATGCTAGGATTAACAGGAAAAAGCTAAAAATTTCAGAATTGCACCGTGCAATGTGGAGATATTACTGTTTGTGCATTTACAATATTCATTGATTTTTGCCATTGAAAAACATGTTTTTCATATACCAGAAATGTTTGAAGCTACTGACTGAATGAAAGGAGCTGGCATCTCACTCTCTTTGAATCTTCTTTATCATGCTAGGATTAACAGGAAAAAGCTAAAAATTTCAGAATTGCACCGTGCAATGTGGAGATATTACTGTTTGTGCATTTACAATATTCATTGATTTTTGCCATTGAAAAACATGTTTTTCATATACCAGAAATGTTTGAAGCTACTGACTGAATGAAAGGAGCTGGCATCTCACTCTCTTTGAATCTTCTTTATCATGCTAGGATTAGCAGGAAAAAGCAAAAAATTTCAGAATTGCACCTTGCAATGTGGAGATATTACTGTTTGTGCATTTACAATATTCATTGATTTTTGCCATTGAAAAACGTCCAGAAATGTTTGAAGCTACTGACTGAATGAAAGGAGCTGGCATCTCACTCTCTTTGAATCTTCTTTATCATGCTAGGATTAACAGGAAAAAGCTAAAAATTTCAGAATTGCACCTTGCAATGTGGAGATATTACTGTTTGTGCATTTACAATATTCATTGATTTTTGCCATTGAAAAACATGTTTTTCATATACCAGAAATGTTTGAAGCTACTGACTGAATGAAAGGAGCTGGCATCTCACTCTCTTTGAATCTTCTTTATCATGCTAGGATTAGCAGGAAAAAGCAAAAAATTTCAGAATTGCACCTTGCAATGTGGAGATATTACTGTTTGTGCATTTACAATATTCATTGATTTTTGCCATTGAAAAACGTCCAGAAATGTTTGAAGCTACTGACTGAATGAAAGGAGCTGGCATCTCACTCTCTTTGAATCTTCTTTATCATGCTAGGATTAGCAGGAAAAAGCAAAAAATTTCAGAATTGCACCTTGCAATGTGGAGATATTACTGTTTGTGCATTTACAATATTCATTGATTTTTGCCATTGAAAAACATGTTTTTCATATACCAGAAATGTTTGAAGCTACTGACTGAATGAAAGGAGCTGGCATCTCACTCTCTTTGAATCTTCTTTATCATGCTAGGATTAGCAGGAAAAAGCAAAAAATTTCAGAATTGCACCGTGCAATGTGGAGATATTACTGTTTGTGCATTTACAATATTCATTGATTTTTGCCATTGAAAAACATGTTTTTCATATACCAGAAATGTTTGAAGCTACTGACTGAATGAAAGGAGCTGGCATCTCACTCTCTTTGAATCTTCTTTATCATGCTAGGATTAGCAGGAAAAAGCTAAAAATTTCAGAATTGCACCGTGCAATGTGGAGATATTACTGTTTGTGCATTTACAATATTCATTGATTTTTGCCATTGAAAAACATGTTTTTCATATACCAGAAATGTTTGAAGCTACTGACTGAATGAAAGGAGCTGGCATCTCACTCTCTTTGAATCTTCTTTATCATGCTAGGATTAGCAGGAAAAAGCAAAAAATTTCAGAATTGCACCGTGCAATGTGGAGATATTACTGTTTGTGCATTTACAATATTCATTGATTTTTGCCATTGAAAAACATGTTTTTCATATACCAGAAATGTTTGAAGCTACTGACTGAATGAAAGGAGCTGGCATCTCACTCTCTTTGAATCTTCTTTATCATGCTAGGATTAACAGGAAAAAGCAAAAAATTTCAGAATTGCACCGTGCAATGTGGAGATATTACTGTTTGTGCATTTACAATATTCATTGATTTTTGCCATTGAAAAACGTCCAGAAATGTTTGAAGCTACTGACTGAATGAAAGGAGCTGGCATCTCACTCTCTTTGAATCTTCTTTATCATGCTAGGATTAGCAGGAAAAAGCAAAAAATTTCAGAATTGCACCTTGCAATGTGGAGATATTACTGTTTGTGCATTTACAATATTCATTGATTTTTGCCATTGAAAAACGTCCAGAAATGTTTGAAGCTACTGACTGAATGAAAGGAGCTGGCATCTCACTCTCTTTGAATCTTCTTTATCATGCTAGGATTAACAGGAAAAAGCAAAAAATTTCAGAATTGCACCGTGCAATGTGGAGATATTACTGTTTGTGAATTTACAATATTCATTGATTTTTGCCATTGAAAAACGTCCAGAAATGTTTGAAGCTACTGACTGAATGAAAGGAGCTGGCATCTCACTCTCTTTGAATCTTCTTTATCATGCTAGGATTAACAGGAAAAAGCAAAAAATTTCAGAATTGCACCGTGCAATGTGGAGATATTACTGTTTGTGCATTTACAATATTCATTGATTTTTGCCATTGAAAAACGTCCAGAAATGTTTGAAGCTACTGACTGAATGAAAGGAGCTGGCATCTCACTCTCTTTGAATCTTCTTTATCATGCTAGGATTAACAGGAAAAAGCTAAAAATTTCAGAATTGCACCGTGCAATGTGGAGATATTACTGTTTGTGCATTTACAATATTCATTGATTTTTGCCATTGAAAAACATGTTTTTCATATACCAGAAATGTTTGAAGCTACTGACTGAATGAAAGGAGCTGGCATCTCACTCTCTTTGAAACTTCTTTATCATGCTAGGATTAGCAGGAAAAAGCAAAAAATTTCAGAATTGCACCGTGCAATGTGGAGATATTACTGTTTGTGCATTTACAATATTCATTGATTTTTGCCATTGAAAAACATGTTTTTCATATACCAGAAATGTTTGAAGCTACTGACTGAATGAAAGGAGCTGGCATCTCACTCTCTTTGAATCTTCTTTATCATGCTAGGATTAGCAGGAAAAAGCTAAAAATTTCAGAATTGCACCGTGCAATGTGGAGATATTACTGTTTGTGCATTTACAATATTCATTGATTTTTGCCATTGAAAAACATGTTTTTCATATACCAGAAATGTTTGAAGCTACTGACTGAATGAAAGGAGCTGGCATCTCACTCTCTTTGAATCTTCTTTATCATGCTAGGATTAGCAGGAAAAAGCAAAAAATTTCAGAATTGCACCTTGGAATGTGGAGATATTACTGTTTGTGCATTTACAATATTCATTGATTTTTGCCATTGAAAAACATGTTTTTCATATACCAGAAATGTTTGAAGCTACTGACTGAATGAAAGTAGCTGGCATCTCACTCTCTTTGAATCTTCTTTATCATGCTAGGATTAGCAGGAAAAAGCTAAAAATTTCAGAATTGCACCGTGCAATGTGGAGATATTACTGTTTGTGCATTTACAATATTCATTGATTTTTGCCATTGAAAAACATGTTTTTCATATACCAGAAATGTTTGAAGCTACTGACTGAATGAAAGGAGCTGGCATCTCACTCTCTTTGAACCTTCTTTATCATGCTAGGATTAACAGGAAAAAGCAAAAAATTTCAGAATTGCACCTTGCAATGTGGAGATATTACTGTTTGTGCATTTACAATATTCATTGATTTTTGCCATTGAAAAACATGTTTTTCATATACCAGAAATGTTTGAAGCTACTGACTGAATGAAAGGAGCTGGCATCTCACTCTCTTTGAATCTTCTTTATCATGCTAGGATTAACAGGAAAAAGCTAAAAATTTCAGAATTGCACCGTGCAATGTGGAGATATTACTGTTTGTGCATTTACAATATTCATTGATTTTTGCCATTGAAAAACGTCCAGAAATGTTTGAAGCTACTGACTGAATGAAAGGAGCTGGCATCTCACTCTCTTTGAATCTTCTTTATCATGCTAGGATTAGCAGGAAAAAGCTAAAAATTTCAGAATTGCACCTTGCAATGTGGAGATATTACTGTTTGTGCATTTACAATATTCATTGATTTTTGCCATTGAAAAACATGTTTTTCATATACCAGAAATGTTTGAAGCTACTGACTGAATGAAAGGAGCTGGCATCTCACTCTCTTTGAATCTTCTTTATCATGCTAGGATTAACAGGAAAAAGCTAAAAATTTCAGAATTGCACCGTGCAATGTGGAGATATTACTGTTTGTGCATTTACAATATTCATTGATTTTTGCCATTGAAAAACGTCCAGAAATGTTTGAAGCTACTGACTGAATGAAAGGAGCTGGCATCTCACTCTCTTTGAATCTTCTTTATCATGCTAGGATTAGCAGGAAAAAGCTAAAAATTTCAGAATTGCACCTTGCAATGTGGAGATATTACTGTTTGTGCATTTACAATATTCATTGATTTTTGCCATTGAAAAACATGTTTTTCATATACCAGAAATGTTTGAAGCTACTGACTGAATGAAAGGAGCTGGCATCTCACTCTCTTTGAATCTTCTTTATCATGCTAGGATTAACAGGAAAAAGCTAAAAATTTCAGAATTGCACCGTGCAATGTGGAGATATTACTGTTTGTGCATTTACAATATTCATTGATTTTTGCCATTGAAAAACATGTTTTTCATATACCAGAAATGTTTGAAGCTACTGACTGAATGAAAGGAGCTGGCATCTCACTCTCTTTGAATCTTCTTTATCATGCTAGGATTAACAGGAAAAAGCTAAAAATTTCAGAATTGCACCGTGCAATGTGGAGATATTACTGTTTGTGCATTTACAATATTCATTGATTTTTGCCATTGAAAAACATGTTTTTCATATACCAGAAATGTTTGAAGCTACTGACTGAATGAAAGGAGCTGGCATCTCACTCTCTTTGAATCTTCTTTATCATGCTAGGATTAACAGGAAAAAGCTAAAAATTTCAGAATTGCACCGTGCAATGTGGAGATATTACTGTTTGTGCATTTACAATATTCATTGATTTTTGCCATTGAAAAACATGTTTTTCATATACCAGAAATGTTTGAAGCTACTGACTAAATGAAAGGAGCTGGCATCTCACTCTCTTTGAATCTTCTTTATCATGCTAGGATTAACAGGAAAAAGCTAAAAATTTCAGAATTGCACCGTGCAATGTGGAGATATTACTGTTTGTGCATTTACAATATTCATTGATTTTTGCCATTGAAAAACATGTTTTTCATATACCAGAAATGTTTGAAGCTACTGACTGAATGAAAGGAGCTGGCATCTCACTCTCTTTGAATCTTCTTTATCATGCTAGGATTAACAGGAAAAAGCTAAAAATTTCAGAATTGCACCGTGCAATGTGGAGATATTACTGTTTGTGCATTTACAATATTCATTGATTTTTGCCATTGAAAAACATGTTTTTCATATACCAGAAATGTTTGAAGCTACTGACTGAATGAAAGGAGCTGGCATCTCACTCTCTTTGAATCTTCTTTATCATGCTAGGATTAACAGGAAAAAGCTAAAAATTTCAGAATTGCACCTTGCAATGTGGAGATATTACTGTTTGTGCATTTACAATATTCATTGATTTTTGCCATTGAAAAACATGTTTTTCATATACCAGAAATGTTTGAAGCTACTGACTGAATGAAAGGAGCTGGCATCTCACTCTCTTTGAATCTTCTTTATCATGCTAGGATTAACAGGAAAAAGCTAAAAATTTCAGAATTGCACCTTGCAATGTGGAGATATTACTGTTTGTGCATTTACAATATTCATTGATTTTTGCCATTGAAAAACGTCCAGAAATGTTTGAAGCTACTGACTGAATGAAAGGAGCTGGCATCTCACTCTCTTTGAATCTTCTTTATCATGCTAGGATTAACAGGAAAAAGCTAAAAATTTCAGAATTGCACCGTGCAATGTGGAGATATTACTGTTTGTGCATTTACAATATTCATTGATTTTTGCCATTGAAAAACATGTTTTTCATATACCAGAAATGTTTGAAGCTACTGACTGAATGAAAGGAGCTGGCATCTCACTCTCTTTGAATCTTCTTTATCATGCTAGGATTAACAGGAAAAAGCTAAAAATTTCAGAATTGCACCGTGCAATGTGGAGATATTACTGTTTGTGCATTTACAATATTCATTGATTTTTGCCATTGAAAAACATGTTTTTCATATACCAGAAATGTTTGAAGCTACTGACTGAATGAAATGAGCTGGCATCTCACTCTCTTTGAATCTTCTTTATCATGCTAGGATTAACAGGAAAAAGCTAAAAATTTCAGAATTGCACCGTGCAATGTGGAGATATTACTGTTTGTGCATTTACAATATTCATTGATTTTTGCCATTGAAAAACATGTTTTTCATATACCAGAAATGTTTGAAGCTACTGACTGAATGAAAGGAGCTGGCATCTCACTCTCTTTGAATCTTCTTTATCATGCTAGGATTAACAGGAAAAAGCTAAAAATTTCAGAATTGCACCTTGCAATGTGGAGATATTACTGTTTGTGCATTTACAATATTCATTGATTTTTGCCATTGAAAAACATGTTTTTCATATACCAGAAATGTTTGAAGCTACTGACTGAATGAAAGGAGCTGGCATCTCACTCTCTTTGAATCTTCTTTATCATGCTAGGATTAACAGGAAAAAGCTAAAAATTTCAGAATTGCACCTTGCAATGTGGAGATATTACTGTTTGTGCATTTACAATATTCATTGATTTTTGCCATTGAAAAACGTCCAGAAATGTTTGAAGCTACTGACTGAATGAAAGGAGCTGGCATCTCACTCTCTTTGAATCTTCTTTATCATGCTAGGATTAACAGGAAAAAGCTAAAAATTTCAGAATTGCACCGTGCAATGTGGAGATATTACTGTTTGTGCATTTACAATATTCATTGATTTTTGCCATTGAAAAACATGTTTTTCATATACCAGAAATGTTTGAAGCTACTGACTGAATGAAAGGAGCTGGCATCTCACTCTCTTTGAATCTTCTTTATCATGCTAGGATTAACAGGAAAAAGCTAAAAATTTCAGAATTGCACCGTGCAATGTGGAGATATTACTGTTTGTGCATTTACAATATTCATTGATTTTTGCCATTGAAAAACATGTTTTTCATATACCAGAAATGTTTGAAGCTGATGACTGAATGAAAGGAGCTGGCATCTCACTCTCTTTGAATCTTCTTTATCATGCTAGGATTAGCAGGAAAAAGCAAAAAATTTCAGAATTGCACCTTGCAATGTGGAGATATTACTGTTTGTGCATTTACAATATTCATTGATTTTTGCCATTGAAAAACGTCCAGAAATGTTTGAAGCTACTGACTGAATGAAAGGAGCTGGCATCTCACGCTCTTTGAATCTTCTTTATCATGCTAGGATTAACAGGAAAAAGCTAAAAATTTCAGAATTGCACCTTGCAATGTGGAGATATTACTGTTTGTGCATTTACAATATTCATTGATTTTTGCCATTGAAAAACATGTTTTTCATATACCAGAAATGTTTGAAGCTACTGACTGAATGAAAGGAGCTGGCATCTCACTCTCTTTGAATCTTCTTTATCATGCTAGGATTAGCAGGAAAAAGCAAAAAATTTCAGAATTGCACCTTGCAATGTGGAGATATTACTGTTTGTGCATTTACAATATTCATTGATTTTTGCCATTGAAAAACGTCCAGAAATGTTTGAAGCTACTGACTGAATGAAAGGAGCTGGCATCTCACTCTCTTTGAATCTTCTTTATCATGCTAGGATTAGCAGGAAAAAGCAAAAAATTTCAGAATTGCACCTTGCAATGTGGAGATATTACTGTTTGTGCATTTACAATATTCATTGATTTTTGCCATTGAAAAACATGTTTTTCATATACCAGAAATGTTTGAAGCTACTGACTGAATGAAAGGAGCTGGCATCTCACTCTCTTTGAATCTTCTTTATCATGCTAGGATTAGCAGGAAAAAGCAAAAAATTTCAGAATTGCACCGTGCAATGTGGAGATATTACTGTTTGTGCATTTACAATATTCATTGATTTTTGCCATTGAAAAACATGTTTTTCATATACCAGAAATGTTTGAAGCTACTGACTGAATGAAAGGAGCTGGCATCTCACTCTCTTTGAATCTTCTTTATCATGCTAGGATTAGCAGGAAAAAGCTAAAAATTTCAGAATTGCACCGTGCAATGTGGAGATATTACTGTTTGTGCATTTACAATATTCATTGATTTTTGCCATTGAAAAACATGTTTTTCATATACCAGAAATGTTTGAAGCTACTGACTGAATGAAAGGAGCTGGCATCTCACTCTCTTTGAATCTTCTTTATCATGCTAGGATTAGCAGGAAAAAGCAAAAAATTTCAGAATTGCACCGTGCAATGTGGAGATATTACTGTTTGTGCATTTACAATATTCATTGATTTTTGCCATTGAAAAACATGTTTTTCATATACCAGAAATGTTTGAAGCTACTGACTGAATGAAAGGAGCTGGCATCTCACTCTCTTTGAATCTTCTTTATCATGCTAGGATTAACAGGAAAAAGCAAAAAATTTCAGAATTGCACCGTGCAATGTGGAGATATTACTGTTTGTGCATTTACAATATTCATTGATTTTTGCCATTGAAAAACGTCCAGAAATGTTTGAAGCTACTGACTGAATGAAAGGAGCTGGCATCTCACTCTCTTTGAATCTTCTTAATCATCCTAGGATTAGCAGGAAAAAGCAAAAAATTTCAGAATTGCACCTTGCAATGTGGAGATATTACTGTTTGTGCATTTACAATATTCATTGATTTTTGCCATTGAAAAACGTCCAGAAATGTTTGAAGCTACTGACTGAATGAAAGGAGCTGGCATCTCACTCTCTTTGAATCTTCTTTATCATGCTAGGATTAACAGGAAAAAGCAAAAAATTTCAGAATTGCACCGTGCAATGTGGAGATATTACTGTTTGTGAATTTACAATATTCATTGATTTTTGCCATTGAAAAACGTCCAGAAATGTTTGAAGCTCCTGACTGAATGAAAGGAGCTGGAATCTCACTCTCTTTGAATCTTCTTTATCATGCTAGGATTAACAGGAAAAAGCAAAAAATTTCAGAATTGCACCGTGCAATGTGGAGATATTACTGTTTGTGCATTTACAATATTCATTGATTTTTGCCATTGAAAAACGTCCAGAAATGTTTGAAGCTACTGACTGAATGAAAGGAGCTGGCATCTCACTCTCTTTGAATCTTCTTTATCATGCTAGGATTAACAGGAAAAAGCTAAAAATTTCAGAATTGCACCGTACAATGTGGAGATATTACTGTTTGTGCATTTACAATATTCATTGATTTTTGCCATTGAAAAACATGTTTTTCATATACCAGAAATGTTTGAAGCTACTGACTGAATGAAAGGAGCTGGCATCTCACTCTCTTTGAATCTTCTTTATCATGCTAGGATTAGCAGGAAAAAGCAAAAAATTTCAGAATTGCACCGTGCAATGTGGAGATATTACTGTTTGTGCATTTACAATATTCATTGATTTTTGCCATTGAAAAACATGTTTTTCATATACCAGAAATGTTTGAAGCTACTGACTGAATGAAAGGAGCTGGCATCTCACTCTCTTTGAATCTTCTTTATCATGCTAGGATTAACAGGAAAAAGCAAAAAATTTCAGAATTGCACCGTGCAATGTGGAGATATTACTGTTTGTGCATTTACAATATTCATTGATTTTTGCCATTGAAAAACGTCCAGAAATGTTTGAAGCTACTGACTGAATGAAAGGAGCTGGCATCTCACTCTCTTTGAATCTTCTTTATCATGCTAGGATTAGCAGGAAAAAGCAAAAAATTTCAGAATTGCACCTTGCAATGTGGAGATATTACTGTTTGTGCATTTACAATATTCATTGATTTTTGCCATTGAAAAACGTCCAGAAATGTTTGAAGCTACTGACTGAATGAAAGGAGCTGGCATCTCACTCTCTTTGAATCTTCTTTATCATGCTAGGATTAACAGGAAAAAGCAAAAAATTTCAGAATTGCACCGTGCAATGTGGAGATATTACTGTTTGTGAATTTACAATATTCATTGATTTTTGCCATTGAAAAACGTCCAGAAATGTTTGAAGCTACTGACTGAATGAAAGGAGCTGGCATCTCACTCTCTTTGAATCTTCTTTATCATGCTAGGATTAACAGGAAAAAGCAAAAAATTTCAGAATTGCACCGTGCAATGTGGAGATATTACTGTTTGTGCATTTACAATATTCATTGATTTTTGCCATTGAAAAACGTCCAGAAATGTTTGAAGCTACTGACTGAATGAAAGGAGCTGGCATCTCACTCTCTTTGAATCTTCTTTATCATGCTAGGATTAACAGGAAAAAGCTAAAAATTTCAGAATTGCACCATGCAATGTGGAGATATTACTGTTTGTGCATTTACAATATTCATTGATTTTTGCCATTGAAAAACATGTTTTTCATATACCAGAAATGTTTGAAGCTACTGACTGAATGAAAGGAGCTGGCATCTCACTCTCTTTGAATCTTCTTTATCATGCTAGGATTAGCAGGAAAAAGCAAAAAATTTCAGAATTGCACCGTGCAATGTGGAGATATTACTGTTTGTGCATTTACAATATTCATTGATTTTTGCCATTGAAAAACATGTTTTTCATATACCAGAAATGTTTGAAGCTACTGACTGAATGAAAGGAGCTGGCATCTCACTCTCTTTGAATCTTCTTTATCATGCTAGGATTAGCAGGAAAAAGCTAAAAATTTCAGAATTGCACCGTGCAATGTGGAGATATTACTGTTTGTGCATTTACAATATTCATTGATTTTTGCCATTGAAAAACATGTTTTTCATATACCAGAAATGTTTGAAGCTACTGACTGAATGAAAGGAGCTGGCATCTCACTCTCTTTGAATCTTCTTTATCATGCTAGGATTAGCAGGAAAAAGCAAAAAATTTCAGAATTGCACCTTGGAATGTGGAGATATTACTGTTTGTGCATTTACAATATTCATTGATTTTTGCCATTGAAAAACATGTTTTTCATATACCAGAAATGTTTGAAGCTACTGACTGAATGAAAGGAGCTGGCATCTCACTCTCTTTGAATCTTCTTTATCATGCTAGGATTAGCAGGAAAAAGCTAAAAATTTCAGAATTGCACCGTGCAATGTGGAGATATTACTGTTTGTGCATTTACAATATTCATTGATTTTTGCCATTGAAAAACATGTTTTTCATATACCAGAAATGTTTGAAGCTACTGACTGAATGAAAGGAGCTGGCATCTCACTCTCTTTGAATCTTCTTTATCATGCTAGGATTAACAGGAAAAAGCAAAAAATTTCAGAATTGCACCTTGCAATGTGGAGATATTACTGTTTGTGCATTTACAATATTCATTGATTTTTGCCATTGAAAAACATGTTTTTCATATACCAGAAATGTTTGAAGCTACTGACTGAATGAAAGGAGCTGGCATCTCACTCTCTTTGAATCTTCTTTATCATGCTAGGATTAACAGGAAAAAGCTAAAAATTTCAGAATTGCACCGTGCAATGTGGAGATATTACTGTTTGTGCATTTACAATATTCATTGATTTTTGCCATTGAAAAACGTCCAGAAATGTTTGAAGCTACTGACTGAATGAAAGGAGCTGGCATCTCACTCTCTTTGAATCTTCTTTATCATGCTAGGATTAGCAGGAAAAAGCTAAAAATTTCAGAATTGCACCTTGCAATGTGGAGATATTACTGTTTGTGCATTTACAATATTCATTGATTTTTGCCATTGAAAAACATGTTTTTCATATACCAGAAATGTTTGAAGCTACTGACTGAATGAAAGGAGCTGGCATCTCACTCTCTTTGAATCTTCTTTATCATGCTAGGATTAACAGGAAAAAGCTAAAAATTTCAGAATTGCACCGTGCAATGTGGAGATATTACTGTTTGTGCATTTACAATATTCATTGATTTTTGCCATTGAAAAACGTCCAGAAATGTTTGAAGCTACTGACTGAATGAAAGGAGCTGGCATCTCACTCTCTTTGAATCTTCTTTATCATGCTAGGATTAGCAGGAAAAAGCTAAAAATTTCAGAATTGCACCGTGCAATGTGGAGATATTACTGTTTGTGCATTTACAATATTCATTGATTTTTGCCATTGAAAAACATGTTTTTCATATACCAGAAATGTTTGAAGCTACTGACTGAATGAAAGGAGCTGGCATCTCACTCTCTTTGAATCTTCTTTATCATGCTAGGATTAACAGGAAAAAGCTAAAAATTTCAGAATTGCACCGTGCAATGTGGAGATATTACTGTTTGTGCATTTACAATATTCATTGATTTTTGCCATTGAAAAACATGTTTTTCATATACCAGAAATGTTTGAAGCTACTGACTGAATGAAAGGAGCTGGCATCTCACTCTCTTTGAATCTTCTTTATCATGCTAGGATTAACAGGAAAAAGCTAAAAATTTCAGAATTGCACCGTGCAATGTGGAGATATTACTGTTTGTGCATTTACAATATTCATTGATTTTTGCCATTGAAAAACATGTTTTTCATATACCAGAAATGTTTGAAGCTACTGACTGAATGAAAGGAGCTGGCATCTCACTCTCTTTGAATCTTCTTTATCATGCTAGGATTAACAGGAAAAAGCTAAAAATTTCAGAATTGCACCGTGCAATGTGGAGATATTACTGTTTGTGCATTTACAATATTCATTGATTTTTGCCATTGAAAAACATGTTTTTCATATACCAGAAATGTTTGAAGCTACTGACTGAATGAAAGGAGCTGGCATCTCACTCTCTTTGAATCTTCTTTATCATGCTAGGATTAACAGGAAAAAGCTAAAAATTTCAGAATTGCACCGTGCAATGTGGAGATATTACTGTTTGTGCATTTACAATATTCATTGATTTTTGCCATTGAAAAACATGTTTTTCATATACCAGAAATGTTTGAAGCTACTGACTGAATGAAAGGAGCTGGCATCTCACTCTCTTTGAATCTTCTTTATCATGCTAGGATTAACAGGAAAAAGCTAAAAATTTCAGAATTGCACCATGCAATGTGGAGATATTACTGTTTGTGCATTTACAATATTCATTGATTTTTGCCATTGAAAAACATGTTTTTCATATACCAGAAATGTTTGAAGCTACTGACTGAATGAAAGGAGCTGGCATCTCACTCTCTTTGAATCTTCTTTATCATGCTAGGATTAACAGGAAAAAGCTAAAAATTTCAGAATTGCACCTTGCAATGTGGAGATATTACTGTTTGTGCATTTACAATATTCATTGATTTTTGCCATTGAAAAACATGTTTTTCATATACCAGAAATGTTTGAAGCTACTGACTGAATGAAAGGAGCTGGCATCTCACTCTCTTTGAATCTTCTTTATCATGCTAGGATTAACAGGAAAAAGCTAAAAATTTCAGAATTGCACCTTGCAATGTGGAGATATTACTGTTTGTGCATTTACAATATTCATTGATTTTTGCCATTGAAAAACATGTTTTTCATATACCAGAAATGTTTGAAGCTACTGACTGAATGAAAGGAGCTGGCATCTCACTCTCTTTGAATCTTCTTTATCATGCTAGGATTAGCAGGAAAAAGCAAAAAATTTCAGAATTGCACCGTGCAATGTGGAGATATTACTGTTTGTGCATTTACAATATTCATTGATTTTTGCCATTGAAAAACATGTTTTTCATATACCAGAAATGTTTGAAGCTACTGACTGAATGAAAGGAGCTGGCATCTCACTCTCTTTGAATCTTCTTTATCATGCTAGGATTAGCAGGAAAAAGCTAAAAATTTCAGAATTGCACCGTGCAATGTGGAGATATTACTGTTTGTGCATTTACAATATTCATTGATTTTTGCCATTGAAAAACATGTTTTTCATATACCAGAAATGTTTGAAGCTACTGACTGAATGAAAGGAGCTGGCATCTCACTCTCTTTGAATCTTCTTTATCATGCTAGGATTAGCAGGAAAAAGCAAAAAATTTCAGAATTGCACCTTGGAATGTGGAGATATTACTGTTTGTGCATTTACAATATTCATTGATTTTTGCCATTGAAAAACATGTTTTTCATATACCAGAAATGTTTGAAGCTACTGACTGAATGAAAGGAGCTGGCATCTCACTCTCTTTGAATCTTCTTTATCATGCTAGGATTAGCAGGAAAAAGCTAAAAATTTCAGAATTGCACCGTGCAATGTGGAGATATTACTGTTTGTGCATTTACAATATTCATTGATTTTTGCCATTGAAAAACATGTTTTTCATATACCAGAAATGTTTGAAGCTACTGACTGAATGAAAGGAGCTGGCATCTCACTCTCTTTGAATCTTCTTTATCATGCTAGGATTAACAGGAAAAAGCAAAAAATTTCAGAATTGCACCTTGCAATGTGGAGATATTACTGTTTGTGCATTTACAATATTCATTGATTTTTGCCATTGAAAAACATGTTTTTCATATACCAGAAATGTTTGAAGCTACTGACTGAATGAAAGGAGCTGGCATCTCACTCTCTTTGAATCTTCTTTATCATGCTAGGATTAACAGGAAAAAGCTAAAAATTTCAGAATTGCACCGTGCAATGTGGAGATATTACTGTTTGTGCATTTACAATATTCATTGATTTTTGCCATTGAAAAACGTCCAGAAATGTTTGAAGCTACTGACTGAATGAAAGGAGCTGGCATCTCACTCTCTTTGAATCTTCTTTATCATGCTAGGATTAGCAGGAAAAAGCTAAAAATTTCAGAATTGCACCTTGCAATGTGGAGATATTACTGTTTGTGCATTTACAATATTCATTGATTTTTGCCATTGAAAAACATGTTTTTCATATACCAGAAATGTTTGAAGCTACTGACTGAATGAAAGGAGCTGGCATCTCACTCTCTTTGAATCTTCTTTATCATGCTAGGATTAACAGGAAAAAGCTAAAAATTTCAGAATTGCACCGTGCAATGTGGAGATATTACTGTTTGTGCATTTACAATATTCATTGATTTTTGCCATTGAAAAACGTCCAGAAATGTTTGAAGCTACTGACTGAATGAAAGGAGCTGGCATCTCACTCTCTTTGAATCTTCTTTATCATGCTAGGATTAGCAGGAAAAAGCTAAAAATTTCAGAATTGCACCTTGCAATGTGGAGATATTACTGTTTGTGCATTTACAATATTCATTGATTTTTGCCATTGAAAAACATGTTTTTCATATACCAGAAATGTTTGAAGCTACTGACTGAATGAAAGGAGCTGGCATCTCACTCTCTTTGAATCTTCTTTATCATGCTAGGATTAACAGGAAAAAGCTAAAAATTTCAGAATTGCACCGTGCAATGTGGAGATATTACTGTTTGTGCATTTACAATATTCATTGATTTTTGCCATTGAAAAACATGTTTTTCATATACCAGAAATGTTTGAAGCTACTGACTGAATGAAAGGAGCTGGCATCTCACTCTCTTTGAATCTTCTTTATCATGCTAGGATTAACAGGAAAAAGCTAAAAATTTCAGAATTGCACCGTGCAATGTGGAGATATTACTGTTTGTGCATTTACAATATTCATTGATTTTTGCCATTGAAAAACATGTTTTTCATATACCAGAAATGTTTGAAGCTACTGACTGAATGAAAGGAGCTGGCATCTCACTCTCTTTGAATCTTCTTTATCATGCTAGGATTAACAGGATAAAGCTAAAAATTTCAGAATTGCACCGTGCAATGTGGAGATATTACTGTTTGTGCATTTACAATATTCATTGATTTTTGCCATTGAAAAACATGTTTTTCATATACCAGAAATGTTTGAAGCTACTGACTGAATGAAAGGAGCTGGCATCTCACTCTCTTTGAATCTTCTTTATCATGCTAGGATTAACAGGAAAAAGCTAAAAATTTCAGAATTGCACCGTGCAATGTGGAGATATTACTGTTTGTGCATTTACAATATTCATTGATTTTTGCCATTGAAAAACATGTTTTTCATATACCAGAAATGTTTGAAGCTACTGACTGAATGAAAGGAGCTGGCATCTCACTCTCTTTGAATCTTCTTTATCATGCTAGGATTAACAGGAAAAAGCTAAAAATTTCAGAATTGCACCGTGCAATGTGGAGATATTACTGTTTGTGCATTTACAATATTCATTGATTTTTGCCATTGAAAAACATGTTTTTCATATACCAGAAATGTTTGAAGCTACTGACTGAATGAAAGGAGCTGGCATCTCACTCTCTTTGAATCTTCTTTATCATGCTAGGATTAACAGGAAAAAGCTAAAAATTTCAGAATTGCACCTTGCAATGTGGAGATATTACTGTTTGTGCATTTACAATATTCATTGATTTTTGCCATTGAAAAACATGTTTTTCATATACCAGAAATGTTTGAAGCTACTGACTGAATGAAAGGAGCTGGCATCTCACTCTCTTTGAATCTTCTTTATCATGCTAGGATTAACAGGAAAAAGCTAAAAATTTCAGAATTGCACCTTGCAATGTGGAGATATTACTGTTTGTGCATTTACAATATTCATTGATTTTTGCCATTGAAAAACGTCCAGAAATGTTTGAAGCTACTGACTGAATGAAAGGAGCTGGCATCTCACTCTCTTTGAATCTTCTTTATCATGCTAGGATTAACAGGAAAAAGCTAAAAATTTCAGAATTGCACCGTGCAATGTGGAGATATTACTGTTTGTGCATTTACAATATTCATTGATTTTTGCCATTGAAAAACATGTTTTTCATATACCAGAAATGTTTGAAGCTACTGACTGAATGAAAGGAGCTGGCATCTCACTCTCTTTGAATCTTCTTTATCATGCTAGGATTAACAGGAAAAAGCTAAAAATTTCAGAATTGCACCGTGCAATGTGGAGATATTACTGTTTGTGCATTTACAATATTCATTGATTTTTGCCATTGAAAAACATGTTTTTCATATACCAGAAATGTTTGAAGCTACTGACTGAATGAAAGGAGCTGGCATCTCACTCTCTTTGAATCTTCTTTATCATGCTAGGATTAACAGGAAAAAGCTAAAAATTTCAGAATTGCACCGTGCAATGTGGAGATATTACTGTTTGTGCATTTACAATATTCATTGATTTTTGCCATTGAAAAACATGTTTTTCATATACCAGAAATGTTTGAAGCTACTGACTGAATGAAAGGAGCTGGCATCTCACTCTCTTTGAATCTTCTTTATCATGCTAGGATTAACAGGAAAAAGCTAAAAATTTCAGAATTGCACCGTGCAATGTGGAGATATTACTGTTTGTGCATTTACAATATTCATTGATTTTTGCCATTGAAAAACATGTTTTTCATATACCAGAAATGTTTGAAGCTACTGACTGAATGAAAGGAGCTGGCATCTCACTCTCTTTGATCACTCTCTTTGAATCTTCTTTATCATGCTAGGATTAACAGGAAAAAGCTAAAAATTTCAGAATTGCACCGTGCAATGTGGAGATATTACTGTTTGTGCATTTACAATATTCATTGATTTTTGCCATTGAAAAACATGTTTTTCATATACCAGAAATGTTTGAAGCTACTGACTGAATGAAAGGAGCTGGCATCTCACTCTCTTTGAATCTTCTTTATCATGCTAGGATTAACAGGAAAAAGCTAAAAATTTCAGAATTGCACCTTGCAATGTGGAGATATTACTGTTTGTGCATTTACAATATTCATTGATTTTTGCCATTGAAAAACATGTTTTTCATATACCAGAAATGTTTGAAGCTACTGACTGAATGAAAGGAGCTGGCATCTCACTCTCTTTGAATCTTCTTTATCATGCTAGGATTAACAGGAAAAAGCTAAAAATTTCAGAATTGCACCTTGCAATGTGGAGATATTACTGTTTGTGCATTTACAATATTCATTGATTTTTGCCATTGAAAAACATGTTTTCATATCCAGAAATGTTTGAAGCTACTGACTGAATGAAAGGAGCTGGCATCTCACTCTCTTTGAATCTTCTTTATCATGCTAGGATTAACAGGAAAAAGCTAAAAATTTCAGAATTGCACCGTGCAATGTGGAGATATTACTGTTTGTGCATTTACAATATTCATTGATTTTTGCCATTGAAAAACATGTTTTTCATATACCAGAAATGTTTGAAGCTACTGACTGAATGAAAGGAGCTGGCATCTCACTCTCTTTGAATCTTCTTTATCATGCTAGGATTAACAGGAAAAAGCTAAAAATTTCAGAATTGCACCGTGCAATGTGGAGATATTACTGTTTGTGCATTTACAATATTCATTGATTTTTGCCATTGAAAAACATGTTTTTCATATACCAGAAATGTTTGAAGCTACTGACTGAATGAAAGGAGCTGGCATCTCACTCTCTTTGAATCTTCTTTATCATGCTAGGATTAGCAGGAAAAAGCAAAAAATTTCAGAATTGCACCTTGCAATGTGGAGATATTACTGTTTGTGCATTTACAATATTCATTGATTTTTGCCATTGAAAAACGTTCCAGAAATGTTTGAAGCTACTGACTGAATGAAAGGAGCTGGCATCTCACTCTCTTTGAATCTTCTTTATCATGCTAGGATTAGCAGGAAAAAGCAAAAAATTTCAGAATTGCACCTTGCAATGTGGAGATATTACTGTTTGTGCATTTACAATATTCATTGATTTTTGCCATTGAAAAACATGTTTTTCATATACCAGAAATGTTTGAAGCTACTGACTGAATGAAAGGAGCTGGCATCTCACTCTCTTTGAATCTTCTTTATCATGCTAGGATTAGCAGGAAAAAGCAAAAAATTTCAGAATTGCACCGTGCAATGTGGAGATATTACTGTTTGTGCATTTACAATATTCATTGATTTTTGCCATTGAAAAACATGTTTTTCATATACCAGAAATGTTTGAAGCTACTGACTGAATGAAAGGAGCTGGCATCTCACTCTCTTTGAATCTTCTTTATCATGCTAGGATTAACAGGAAAAAGCTAAAAATTTCAGAATTGCACCGTGCAATGTGGAGATATTACTGTTTGTGCATTTACAATATTCATTGATTTTTGCCATTGAAAAACATGTTTTTCATATACCAGAAATGTTTGAAGCTACTGACTGAATGAAAGGAGCTGGCATCTCACTCTCTTTGAATCTTCTTTATCATGCTAGGATTAACAGGAAAAAGCTAAAAATTTCAGAATTGCACCTTGCAATGTGGAGATATTACTGTTTGTGCATTTACAATATTCATTGATTTTTGCCATTGAAAAACATGTTTTTCATATACCAGAAATGTTTGAAGCTACTGACTGAATGAAAGGAGCTGGCATCTCACTCTCTTTGAATCTTCTTTATCATGCTAGGATTAACAGGAAAAAGCTAAAAATTTCAGAATTGCACCTTGCAATGTGGAGATATTACTGTTTGTGCATTTACAATATTCATTGATTTTTGCCATTGAAAAACGTCCAGAAATGTTTGAAGCTACTGACTGAATGAAAGGAGCTGGCATCTCACTCTCTTTGAATCTTCTTTATCATGCTAGGATTAACAGGAAAAAGCTAAAAATTTCAGAATTGCACCGTGCAATGTGGAGATATTACTGTTTGTGCATTTACAATATTCATTGATTTTTGCCATTGAAAAACATGTTTTTCATATACCAGAAATGTTTGAAGCTACTGACTGAATGAAAGGAGCTGGCATCTCACTCTCTTTGAATCTTCTTTATCATGCTAGGATTAACAGGAAAAAGCTAAAAATTTCAGAATTGCACCGTGCAATGTGGAGATATTACTGTTTGTGCATTTACAATATTCATTGATTTTTGCCATTGAAAAACATGTTTTTCATATACCAGAAATGTTTGAAGCTACTGACTGAATGAAAGGAGCTGGCATCTCACTCTCTTTGAATCTTCTTTATCATGCTAGGATTAACAGGAAAAAGCTAAAAATTTCAGAATTGCACCGTGCAATGTGGAGATATTACTGTTTGTGCATTTACAATATTCATTGATTTTTGCCATTGAAAAACATGTTTTTCATATACCAGAAATGTTTGAAGCTACTGACTGAATGAAAGGAGCTGGCATCTCACTCTCTTTGAATCTTCTTTATCATGCTAGGATTAACAGGAAAAAGCTAAAAATTTCAGAATTGCACCGTGCAATGTGGAGATATTACTGTTTGTGCATTTACAATATTCATTGATTTTTGCCATTGAAAAACATGTTTTTCATATACCAGAAATGTTTGAAGCTACTGACTGAATGAAAGGAGCTGGCATCTCACTCTCTTTGAATCTTCTTTATCATGCTAGGATTAACAGGAAAAAGCTAAAAATTTCAGAATTGCACCGTGCAATGTGGAGATATTACTGTTTGTGCATTTACAATATTCATTGATTTTTGCCATTGAAAAACATGTTTTTCATATACCAGAAATGTTTGAAGCTACTGACTGAATGAAAGGAGCTGGCATCTCACTCTCTTTGAATCTTCTTTATCATGCTAGGATTAACAGGAAAAAGCTAAAAATTTCAGAATTGCACCTTGCAATGTGGAGATATTACTGTTTGTGCATTTACAATATTCATTGATTTTTGCCATTGAAAAACATGTTTTTCATATACCAGAAATGTTTGAAGCTACTGACTGAATGAAAGGAGCTGGCATCTCACTCTCTTTGAATCTTCTTTATCATGCTAGGATTAACAGGAAAAAGCTAAAAATTTCAGAATTGCACCTTGCAATGTGGAGATATTACTGTTTGTGCATTTACAATATTCATTGATTTTTGCCATTGAAAAACGTCCAGAAATGTTTGAAGCTACTGACTGAATGAAAGGAGCTGGCATCTCACTCTCTTTGAATCTTCTTTATCATGCTAGGATTAACAGGAAAAAGCTAAAAATTTCAGAATTGCACCGTGCAATGTGGAGATATTACTGTTTGTGCATTTACAATATTCATTGATTTTTGCCATTGAAAAACATGTTTTTCATATACCAGAAATGTTTGAAGCTACTGACTGAATGAAAGGAGCTGGCATCTCACTCTCTTTGAATCTTCTTTATCATGCTAGGATTAACAGGAAAAAGCTAAAAATTTCAGAATTGCACCGTGCAATGTGGAGATATTACTGTTTGTGCATTTACAATATTCATTGATTTTTGCCATTGAAAAACATGTTTTTCATATACCAGAAATGTTTGAAGCTACTGACTGAATGAAAGGAGCTGGCATCTCACTCTCTTTGAATCTTCTTTATCATGCTAGGATTAGCAGGAAAAAGCAAAAAATTTCAGAATTGCACCTTGCAATGTGGAGATATTACTGTTTGTGCATTTACAATATTCATTGATTTTTGCCATTGAAAAACGTCCAGAAATGTTTGAAGCTACTGACTGAATGAAAGGAGCTGGCATCTCACTCTCTTTGAATCTTCTTTATCATGCTAGGATTAGCAGGAAAAAGCAAAAAATTTCAGAATTGCACCTTGCAATGTGGAGATATTACTGTTTGTGCATTTACAATATTCATTGATTTTTGCCATTGAAAAACATGTTTTTCATATACCAGAAATGTTTGAAGCTACTGACTGAATGAAAGGAGCTGGCATCTCACTCTCTTTGAATCTTCTTTATCATGCTAGGATTAGCAGGAAAAAGCAAAAAATTTCAGAATTGCACCGTGCAATGTGGAGATATTACTGTTTGTGCATTTACAATATTCATTGATTTTTGCCATTGAAAAACATGTTTTTCATATACCAGAAATGTTTGAAGCTACTGACTGAATGAAAGGAGCTGGCATCTCACTCTCTTTGAATCTTCTTTATCATGCTAGGATTAGCAGGAAAAAGCTAAAAATTTCAGAATTGCACCGTGCAATGTGGAGATATTACTGTTTGTGCATTTACAATATTCATTGATTTTTGCCATTGAAAAACATGTTTTTCATATACCAGAAATGTTTGAAGCTACTGACTGAATGAAAGGAGCTGGCATCTCACTCTCTTTGAATCTTCTTTATCATGCTAGGATTAGCAGGAAAAAGCAAAAAATTTCAGAATTGCACCGTGCAATGTGGAGATATTACTGTTTGTGCATTTACAATATTCATTGATTTTTGCCATTGAAAAACATGTTTTTCATATACCAGAAATGTTTGAAGCTACTGACTGAATGAAAGGAGCTGGCATCTCACTCTCTTTGAATCTTCTTTATCATGCTAGGATTAACAGGAAAAAGCAAAAAATTTCAGAATTGCACCGTGCAATGTGGAGATATTACTGTTTGTGCATTTACAATATTCATTGATTTTTGCCATTGAAAAACGTCCAGAAATGTTTGAAGCTACTGACTGAATGAAAGGAGCTGGCATCTCACTCTCTTTGAATCTTCTTTATCATGCTAGGATTAGCAGGAAAAAGCAAAAAATTTCAGAATTGCACCTTGCAATGTGGAGATATTACTGTTTGTGCATTTACAATATTCATTGATTTTTGCCATTGAAAAACGTCCAGAAATGTTTGAAGCTACTGACTGAATGAAAGGAGCTGGCATCTCACTCTCTTTGAATCTTCTTTATCATGCTAGGATTAACAGGAAAAAGCAAAAAATTTCAGAATTGCACCGTGCAATGTGGAGATATTACTGTTTGTGAATTTACAATATTCATTGATTTTTGCCATTGAAAAACGTCCAGAAATGTTTGAAGCTCCTGACTGAATGAAAGGAGCTGGCATCTCACTCTCTTTGAATCTTCTTTATCATGCTAGGATTAACAGGAAAAAGCAAAAAATTTCAGAATTGCACTGTGCAATGTGGAGATATTACTGTTTGTGCATTTACAATATTCATTGATTTTTGCCATTGAAAAACGTCCAGAAATGTTTGAAGCTACTGACTGAATGAAAGGAGCTGGCATCTCACTCTCTTTGAATCTTCTTTATCATGCTAGGATTAACAGGAAAAAGCTAAAAATTTCAGAATTGCACCGTGCAATGTGGAGATATTACTGTTTGTGCATTTACAATATTCATTGATTTTTGCCATTGAAAAACATGTTTTTCATATACCAGAAATGTTTGAAGCTACTGACTGAATGAAAGGAGCTGGCATCTCACTCTCTTTGAATCTTCTTTATCATGCTAGGATTAGCAGGAAAAAGCAAAAAATTTCAGAATTGCACCGTGCAATGTGGAGATATTACTGTTTGTGCATTTACAATATTCATTGATTTTTGCCATTGAAAAACATGTTTTTCATATACCAGAAATGTTTGAAGCTACTGACTGAATGAAAGGAGCTGGCATCTCACTCTCTTTGAATCTTCTTTATCATGCTAGGATTAACAGGAAAAAGCAAAAAATTTCAGAATTGCACCGTGCAATGTGGAGATATTACTGTTTGTGCATTTACAATATTCATTGATTTTTGCCATTGAAAAACGTCCAGAAATGTTTGAAGCTACTGACTGAATGAAAGGAGCTGGCATCTCACTCTCTTTGAATCTTCTTTATCATGCTAGGATTAGCAGGAAAAAGCAAAAAATTTCAGAATTGCACCTTGCAATGTGGAGATATTACTGTTTGTGCATTTACAATATTCATTGATTTTTGCCATTGAAAAACGTCCAGAAATGCTTGAAGCTACTGACTGAATGAAAGGAGCTGGCATCTCACTCTCTTTGAATCTTCTTTATCATGCTAGGATTAACAGGAAAAAGCAAAAAATTTCAGAATTGCACCGTGCAATGTGGAGATATTACTGTTTGTGAATTTACAATATTCATTGATTTTTGCCATTGAAAAACGTCCAGAAATGTTTGAAGCTACTGACTGAATGAAAGGAGCTGGCATCTCACTCTCTTTGAATCTTCTTTATCATGCTAGGATTAACAGGAAAAAGCAAAAAATTTCAGAATTGCACCGTGCAATGTGGAGATATTACTGTTTGTGCATTTACAATATTCATTGATTTTTGCCATTGAAAAACGTCCAGAAATGTTTGAAGCTACTGACTGAATGAAAGGAGCTGGCATCTCACTCTCTTTGAATCTTCTTTATCATGCTAGGATTAACAGGAAAAAGCTAAAAATTTCAGAATTGCACCGTGCAATGTGGAGATATTACTGTTTGTGCATTTACAATATTCATTGATTTTTGCCATTGAAAAACATGTTTTTCATATACCAGAAATGTTTGAAGCTACTGACTGAATGAAAGGAGCTGGCATCTCACTCTCTTTGAATCTTCTTTATCATGCTAGGATTAACAGGAAAAAGCAAAAAATTTCAGAATTGCACCGTGCAATGTGGAGATATTACTGTTTGTGCATTTACAATATTCATTAATTTTTGCCATTGAAAAACGTCCAGAAATGTTTGAAGCTACTGACTGAATGAAAGGAGCTGGCATCTCACTCTCTTTGAATCTTCTTTATCATGCTAGGATTAGCAGGAAAAAGCAAAAAATTTCAGAATTGCACCTTGCAATGTGGAGATATTACTGTTTGTGCATTTACAATATTCATTGATTTTTGCCATTGAAAAACGTCCAGAAATGTTTGAAGCTACTGTCTGAATGAAAGGAGCTGGCATCTCACTCTCTTTGAATCTTCTTTATCATGCTAGGATTAACAGGAAAAAGCAAAAAATTTCAGAATTGCACCGTGCAATGTGGAGATATTACTGTTTGTGAATTTACAATATTCATTGATTTTTGCCATTGAAAAACGTCCAGAAATGTTTGAAGCTCCTGACTGAATGAAAGGAGCTGGCATCTCACTCTCTTTGAATCTTCTTTATCATGCTAGGATTAACAGGAAAAAGCAAAAAATTTCAGAATTGCACAGTGCAATGTGGAGATATTACTGTTTGTGCATTTACAATATTCATTGATTTTTGCCATTGAAAAACGTCCAGAAATGTTTGAAGCTACTGACTGAATGAAAGGAGCTGGCATCTCACTCTCTTTGAATCTTCTTTATCATGCTAGGATTAACAGGAAAAAGCTAAAAATTTCAGAATTGCACCGTGCAATGTGGAGATATTACTGTTTGTGCATTTACAATATTCATTGATTTTTGCCATTGAAAAACATGTTTTTCATATACCAGAAATGTTTGAAGCTACTGACTGAATGAAAGGAGCTGGCATCTCACTCTCTTTGAATCTTCTTTATCATGCTAGGATTAGCAGGAAAAAGCAAAAAATTTCAGAATTGCACCGTGCAATGTGGAGATATTACTGTTTGTGCATTTACAATATTCATTGATTTTTGCCATTGAAAAACATGTTTTTCATATACCAGAAATGTTTGAAGCTACTGACTGAATGAAAGGAGCTGGCATCTCACTCTCTTTGAATCTTCTTTATCATGCTAGGATTAGCAGGAAAAAGCAAAAAATTTCAGAATTGCACCGTGCAATGTGGAGATATTACTGTTTGTGCATTTACAATATTCATTGATTTTTGCCATTGAAAAACATGTTTTTCATATACCAGAAATGTTTGAAGCTACTGACTGAATGAAAGGAGCTGGCATCTCACTCTCTTTGAATCTTCTTTATCATGCTAGGATTAGCAGGAAAAAGCTAAAAATTTCAGAATTGCACCGTGCAATGTGGAGATATTACTGTTTGTGCATTTACAATATTCATTGATTTTTGCCATTGAAAAACATGTTTTTCATATACCAGAAATGTTTGAAGCTACTGACTGAATGAAAGGAGCTGGCATCTCACTCTCTTTGAATCTTCTTTATCATGCTAGGATTAGCAGGAAAAAGCAAAAAATTTCAGAATTGCACTGTGCAATGTGGAGATATTACTGTTTGTGCATTTACAATATTCATTGATTTTTGCCATTGAAAAACATGTTTTTCATATACCAGAAATGTTTGAAGCTACTGACTGAATGAAAGGAGCTGGCATCTCACTCTCTTTGAATCTTCTTTATCATGCTAGGATTAACAGGAAAAAGCAAAAAATTTCAGAATTGCACCGTGCAATGTGGAGATATTACTGTTTGTGCATTTACAATATTCATTGATTTTTGCCATTGAAAAACGTCCAGAAATGTTTGAAGCTACTGACTGAATGAAAGGAGCTGGCATCTCACTCTCTTTGAATCTTCTTTATCATGCTAGGATTAGCAGGAAAAAGCAAAAAATTTCAGAATTGCACCTTGCAATGTGGAGATATTACTGTTTGTGCATTTACAATATTCATTGATTTTTGCCATTGAAAAACGTCCAGAAATGTTTGAAGCTACTGACTGAATGAAAGGAGCTGGCATCTCACTCTCTTTGAATCTTCTTTATCATGCTAGGATTAACAGGAAAAAGCAAAAAATTTCAGAATTGCACCGTGCAATGTGGAGATATTACTGTTTGTGAATTTACAATATTCATTGATTTTTGCCATTGAAAAACGTCCAGAAATGTTTGAAGCTCCTGACTGAATGAAAGGAGCTGGCATCTCACTCTCTTTGAATCTTCTTTATCATGCTAGGATTAACAGGAAAAAGCAAAAAATTTCAGAATTGCACCGTGCAATGTGGAGATATTACTGTTTGTGCATTTACAATATTCATTGATTTTTGCCATTGAAAAACGTCCAGAAATGTTTGAAGCTACTGACTGAATGAAAGGAGCTGGCATCTCACTCTCTTTGAATCTTCTTTATCATGCTAGGATTAACAGGAAAAAGCTAAAAATTTCAGAATTGCACCGTGCAATGTGGAGATATTACTGTTTGTGCATTTACAATATTCATTGATTTTTGCCATTGAAAAACATGTTTTTCATATACCAGAAATGTTTGAAGCTACTGACTGAATGAAAGGAGCTGGCATCTCACTCTCTTTGAATCTTCTTTATCATGCTAGGATTAACAGGAAAAAGCAAAAAATTTCAGAATTGCACCTTGCAATGTGGAGATATTACTGTTTGTGCATTTACAATATTCATTGATTTTTGCCATTGAAAAACATGTTTTTCATATACCAGAAATGTTTGAAGCTACTGACTGAATGAAAGGAGCTGGCATCTCACTCTCTTTGAATCTTCTTTATCATGCTAGGATTAGCAGGAAAAAGCAAAAAATTTCAGAATTGCACCGTGCAATGTGGAGATATTACTGTTTGTGCATTTACAATATTCATTGATTTTTGCCATTGAAAAACATGTTTTTCATATACCAGAAATGTTTGAAGCTACTGACTGAATGAAAGGAGCTGGCATCTCACTCTCTTTGAATCTTCTTTATCATGCTAGGATTAGCAGGAAAAAGCTAAAAATTTCAGAATTGCACCGTGCAATGTGGAGATATTACTGTTTGTGCATTTACAATATTCATTGATTTTTGCCATTGAAAAACATGTTTTTCATATACCAGAAATGTTTGAAGCTACTGACTGAATGAAAGGAGCTGGCATCTCACTCTCTTTGAATCTTCTTTATCATGCTAGGATTAGCAGGAAAAAGCAAAAAATTTCAGAATTGCACCTTGCAATGTGGAGATATTACTGTTTGTGCATTTACAATATTCATTGATTTTTGCCATTGAAAAACATGTTTTTCATATACCAGAAATGTTTGAAGCTACTGACTGAATGAAAGGAGCTGGCATCTCACTCTCTTTGAATCTTCTTTATCATGCTAGGATTAGCAGGAAAAAGCTAAAAATTTCAGAATTGCACCGTGCAATGTGGAGATATTACTGTTTGTGCATTTACAATATTCATTGATTTTTGCCATTGAAAAACATGTTTTTCATATACCAGAAATGTTTGAAGCTACTGACTGAATGAAAGGAGCTGGCATCTCACTCTCTTTGAATCTTCTTTATCATGCTAGGATTAACAGGAAAAAGCAAAAAATTTCAGAATTGCACCTTGCAATGTGGAGATATTACTGTTTGTGCATTTACAATATTCATTGATTTTTGCCATTGAAAAACATGTTTTTCATATACCAGAAATGTTTGAAGCTACTGACTGAATGAAAGGAGCTGGCATCTCACTCTCTTTGAATCTTCTTTATCATGCTAGGATTAACAGGAAAAAGCTAAAAATTTCAGAATTGCACCGTGCAATGTGGAGATATTACTGTTTGTGCATTTACAATATTCATTGATTTTTGCCATTGAAAAACGTCCAGAAATGTTTGAAGCTACTGACTGAATGAAAGGAGCTGGCATCTCACTCTCTTTGAATCTTCTTTATCATGCTAGGATTAGCAGGAAAAAGCAAAAAATTTCAGAATTGCACCTTGCAATGTGGAGATATTACTGTTTGTGCATTTACAATATTCATTGATTTTTGCCATTGAAAAACGTCCAGAAATGTTTGAAGCTACTGACTGAATGAAAGGAGCTGGCATCTCACTCTCTTTGAATCTTCTTTATCATGCTAGGATTAACAGGAAAAAGCTAAAAATTTCAGAATTGCACCTTGCAATGTGGAGATATTACTGTTTGTGCATTTACAATATTCATTGATTTTTGCCATTGAAAAACATGTTTTTCATATACCAGAAATGTTTGAAGCTACTGACTGAATGAAAGGAGCTGGCATCTCACTCTCTTTGAATCTTCTTTATCATGCTAGGATTAGCAGGAAAAAGCAAAAAATTTCAGAATTGCACCTTGCAATGTGGAGATATTACTGTTTGTGCATTTACAATATTCATTGATTTTTGCCATTGAAAAACATGTTTTTCATATACCAGAAATGTTTGAAGCTACTGACTGAATGAAAGGAGCTGGCATCTCACTCTCTTTGAATCTTCTTTATCATGCTAGGATTAACAGGAAAAAGCTAAAAATTTCAGAATTGCACCGTGCAATGTGGAGATATTACTGTTTGTGCATTTACAATATTCATTGATTTTTGCCATTGAAAAACATGTTTTTCATATACCAGAAATGTTTGAAGCTACTGACTGAATGAAAGGAGCTGGCATCTCACTCTCTTTGAATCTTCTTTATCATGCTAGGATTAGCAGGAAAAAGCAAAAAATTTCAGAATTGCACCTTGCAATGTGGAGATATTACTGTTTGTGCATTTACAATATTCATTGATTTTTGCCATTGAAAAACGTCCAGAAATGTTTGAAGCTACTGACTGAATGAAAGGAGCTGGCATCTCACTCTCTTTGAATCTTCTTTATCATGCTAGGATTAGCAGGAAAAAGCAAAAAATTTCAGAATTGCACCGTGCAATGTGGAGATATTACTGTTTGTGCATTTACAATATTCATTGATTTTTGCCATTGAAAAACATGTTTTTCATATACCAGAAATGTTTGAAGCTACTGACTGAATGAAAGGAGCTGGCATCTCACTCTCTTTGAATCTTCTTTATCATGCTAGGATTAACAGGAAAAAGCTAAAAATTTCAGAATTGCACCTTGCAATGTGGAGATATTACTGTTTGTGCATTTACAATATTCATTGATTTTTGCCATTGAAAAACATGTTTTTCATATACCAGAAATGTTTGAAGCTACTGACTGAATGAAAGGAGCTGGCATCTCACTCTCTTTGAATCTTCTTTATCATGCTAGGATTAACAGGAAAAAGCAAAAAATTTCAGAATTGCACCTTGCAATGTGGAGATATTACTGTTTGTGCATTTACAATATTCATTGATTTTTGCCATTGAAAAACATGTTTTTCATATACCAGAAATGTTTGAAGCTACTGACTGAATGAAAGGAGCTGGCATCTCACTCTCTTTGAATCTTCTTTATCATGCTAGGATTAACAGGAAAAAGCTAAAAATTTCAGAATTGCACCGTGCAATGTGGAGATATTACTGTTTGTGCATTTACAATATTCATTGATTTTTGCCATTGAAAAACGTCCAGAAATGTTTGAAGCTACTGACTGAATGAAAGGAGCTGGCATCTCACTCTCTTTGAATCTTCTTTATCATGCTAGGATTAACAGGAAAAAGCTAAAAATTTCAGAATTGCACCTTGCAATGTGGAGATATTACTGTTTGTGCATTTACAATATTCATTGATTTTTGCCATTGAAAAACATGTTTTTCATATACCAGAAATGTTTGAAGCTACTGACTGAATGAAAGGAGCTGGCATCTCACTCTCTTTGAATCTTCTTTATCATGCTAGGATTAACAGGAAAAAGCTAAAAATTTCAGAATTGCACCTTGCAATGTGGAGATATTACTGTTTGTGCATTTACAATATTCATTGATTTTTGCCATTGAAAAACATGTTTTTCATATACCAGAAATGTTTGAAGCTACTGACTGAATGAAAGGAGCTGGCATCTCACTCTCTTTGAATCTTCTTTATCATGCTAGGATTAACAGGAAAAAGCTAAAAATTTCAGAATTGCACCGTGCAATGTGGAGATATTACTGTTTGTGCATTTACAATATTCATTGATTTTTGCCATTGAAAAACGTCCAGAAATGTTTGAAGCTACTGACTGAATGAAAGGAGCTGGCATCTCACTCTCTTTGAATCTTCTTTATCATGCTAGGATTAACAGGAAAAAGCTAAAAATTTCAGAATTGCACCGTGCAATGTGGAGATATTACTGTTTGTGCATTTACAATATTCATTGATTTTTGCCATTGAAAAACATGTTTTTCATATACCAGAAATGTTTGAAGCTACTGACTGAATGAAAGGAGCTGGCATCTCACTCTCTTTGAATCTTCTTTATCATGCTAGGATTAGCAGGAAAAAGCAAAAAATTTCAGAATTGCACCTTGCAATGTGGAGATTTTACTGTTTGTGCATTTACAATATTCATTGATTTTTGCCATTGAAAAACATGTTTTTCATATACCAGAAATGTTTGAAGCTACTGACTGAATGAAAGGAGCTGGCATCTCACTCTCTTTGAATCTTCTTTATCATGCTAGGATTAACAGGAAAAAGCTAAAAATTTCAGAATTGCACCGTGCAATGTGGAGATATTACTGTTTGTGCATTTACAATATTCATTGATTTTTGCCATTGAAAAACGTCCAGAAATGTTTGAAGCTACTGACTGAATGAAAGGAGCTGGCATCTCACTCTCTTTGAATCTTCTTTATCATGCTAGGATTAACAGGAAAAAGCTAAAAATTTCAGAATTGCACTGTGCAATGTGGAGATATTACTGTTTGTGCATTTACAATATTCATTGATTTTTGCCATTGAAAAACATGTTTTTCATATACCAGAAATGTTTGAAGCTACTGACTGAATGAAAGGAGCTGGCATCTCACTCTCTTTGAATCTTCTTTATCATGCTAGGATTAACAGGAAAAAGCAAAAAATTTCAGAATTGCACCTTGCAATGTGGAGATATTACTGTTTGTGCATTTACAATATTCATTGATTTTTGCCATTGAAAAACATGTTTTTCATATACCAGAAATGTTTGAAGCTACTGACTGAATGAAAGGAGCTGGCATCTCACTCTCTTTGAATCTTCTTTATCATGCTAGGATTAGCAGGAAAAAGCAAAAAATTTCAGAATTGCACCGTGCAATGTGGAGATATTACTGTTTGTGCATTTACAATATTCATTGATTTTTGCCATTGAAAAACATGTTTTTCATATACCAGAAATGTTTGAAGCTACTGACTGAATGAAAGGAGCTGGCATCTCACTCTCTTTGAATCTTCTTTATCATGCTAGGATTAGCAGGAAAAAGCTAAAAATTTCAGAATTGCACCGTGCAATGTGGAGATATTACTGTTTGTGCATTTACAATATTCATTGATTTTTGCCATTGAAAAACATGTTTTTCATATACCAGAAATGTTTGAAGCTACTGACTGAATGAAAGGAGCTGGCATCTCACTCTCTTTGAATCTTCTTTATCATGCTAGGATTAGCAGGAAAAAGCAAAAAATTTCAGAATTGCACCTTGCAATGTGGAGATATTACTGTTTGTGCATTTACAATATTCATTGATTTTTGCCATTGAAAAACATGTTTTTCATATACCAGAAATGTTTGAAGCTACTGACTGAATGAAAGGAGCTGGCATCTCACTCTCTTTGAATCTTCTTTATCATGCTAGGATTAGCAGGAAAAAGCTAAAAATTTCAGAATTGCACCGTGCAATGTGGAGATATTACTGTTTGTGCATTTACAACATTCATTGATTTTTGCCATTGAAAAACATGTTTTTCATATACCAGAAATGTTTGAAGCTACTGACTGAATGAAAGGAGCTGGCATCTCACTCTCTTTGAATCTTCTTTATCATGCTAGGATTAACAGGAAAAAGCAAAAAATTTCAGAATTGCACCTTGCAATGTGGAGATATTACTGTTTGTGCATTTACAATATTCATTGATTTTTGCCATTGAAAAACATGTTTTTCATATACCAGAAATGTTTGAAGCTACTGACTGAATGAAAGGAGCTGGCATCTCACTCTCTTTGAATCTTCTTTATCATGCTAGGATTAACAGGAAAAAGCTAAAAATTTCAGAATTGCACCGTGCAATGTGGAGATATTACTGTTTGTGCATTTACAATATTCATTGATTTTTGCCATTGAAAAACGTCCAGAAATGTTTGAAGCTACTGACTGAATGAAAGGAGCTGGCATCTCACTCTCTTTGAATCTTCTTTATCATGCTAGGATTAGCAGGAAAAAGCAAAAAATTTCAGAATTGCACCTTGCAATGTGGAGATATTACTGTTTGTGCATTTACAATATTCATTGATTTTTGCCATTGAAAAACGTCCAGAAATGTTTGAAGCTACTGACTGAATGAAAGGAGCTGGCATCTCACTCTCTTTGAATCTTCTTTATCATGCTAGGATTAACAGGAAAAAGCTAAAAATTTCAGAATTGCACCTTGCAATGTGGAGATATTACTGTTTGTGCATTTACAATATTCATTGATTTTTGCCATTGAAAAACATGTTTTTCATATACCAGAAATGTTTGAAGCTACTGACTGAATGAAAGGAGCTGGCATCTCACTCTCTTTGAATCTTCTTTATCATGCTAGGATTAGCAGGAAAAAGCAAAAAATTTCAGAATTGCACCTTGCAATGTGGAGATATTACTGTTTGTGCATTTACAATATTCATTGATTTTTGCCATTGAAAAACATGTTTTTCATATACCAGAAATGTTTGAAGCTACTGACTGAATGAAAGGAGCTGGCATCTCACTCTCTTTGAATCTTCTTTATCATGCTAGGATTAACAGGAAAAAGCTAAAAATTTCAGAATTGCACCGTGCAATGTGGAGATATTACTGTTTGTGCATTTACAATATTCATTGATTTTTGCCATTGAAAAACATGTTTTTCATATACCAGAAATGTTTGAAGCTACTGACTGAATGAAAGGAGCTGGCATCTCACTCTCTTTGAATCTTCTTTATCATGCTAGGATTAGCAGGAAAAAGCAAAAAATTTCAGAATTGCACCTTGCAATGTGGAGATATTACTGTTTGTGCATTTACAATATTCATTGATTTTTGCCATTGAAAAACGTCCAGAAATGTTTGAAGCTACTGACTGAATGAAAGGAGCTGGCATCTCACTCTCTTTGAATCTTCTTTATCATGCTAGGATTAGCAGGAAAAAGCAAAAAATTTCAGAATTGCACCGTGCAATGTGGAGATATTACTGTTTGTGCATTTACAATATTCATTGATTTTTGCCATTGAAAAACATGTTTTTCATATACCAGAAATGTTTGAAGCTACTGACTGATTGAAAGGAGCTGGCATCTCACTCTCTTTGAATCTTCTTTATCATGCTAGGATTAACAGGAAAAAGCTAAAAATTTCAGAATTGCACCTTGCAATGTGGAGATATTACTGTTTGTGCATTTACAATATTCATTGATTTTTGCCATTGAAAAACATGTTTTTCATATACCAGAAATGTTTGAAGCTACTGACTGAATGAAAGGAGCTGGCATCTCACTCTCTTTGAATCTTCTTTATCATGCTAGGATTAACAGGAAAAAGCAAAAAATTTCAGAATTGCACCTTGCAATGTGGAGATATTACTGTTTGTGCATTTACAATATTCATTGATTTTTGCCATTGAAAAACATGTTTTTCATATACCAGAAATGTTTGAAGCTACTGACTGAATGAAAGGAGCTGGCATCTCACTCTCTTTGAATCTTCTTTATCATGCTAGGATTAACAGGAAAAAGCTAAAAATTTCAGAATTGCACCGTGCAATGTGGAGATATTACTGTTTGTGCATTTACAATATTCATTGATTTTTGCCATTGAAAAACGTCCAGAAATGTTTGAAGCTACTGACTGAATGAAAGGAGCTGGCATCTCACTCTCTTTGAATCTTCTTTATCATGCTAGGATTAACAGGAAAAAGCTAAAAATTTCAGAATTGCACCTTGCAATGTGGAGATATTACTGTTTGTGCATTTACAATATTCATTGATTTTTGCCATTGAAAAACATGTTTTTCATATACCAGAAATGTTTGAAGCTACTGACTGAATGAAAGGAGCTGGCATCTCACTCTCTTTGAATCTTCTTTATCATGCTAGGATTAACAGGAAAAAGCTAAAAATTTCAGAATTGCACCTTGCAATGTGGAGATATTACTGTTTGTGCATTTACAATATTCATTGATTTTTGCCATTGAAAAACATGTTTTTCATATACCAGAAATGTTTGAAGCTACTGACTGAATGAAAGGAGCTGGCATCTCACTCTCTTTGAATCTTCTTTATCATGCTAGGATTAACAGGAAAAAGCTAAAAATTTCAGAATTGCACCGTGCAATGTGGAGATATTACTGTTTGTGCATTTACAATATTCATTGATTTTTGCCATTGAAAAACGTCCAGAAATGTTTGAAGCTACTGACTGAATGAAAGGAGCTGGCATCTCACTCTCTTTGAATCTTCTTTATCATGCTAGGATTAACAGGAAAAAGCTAAAAATTTCAGAATTGCACCGTGCAATGTGGAGATATTACTGTTTGTGCATTTACAATATTCATTGATTTTTGCCATTGAAAAACATGTTTTTCATATACCAGAAATGTTTGAAGCTACTGACTGAATGAAAGGAGCTGGCATCTCACTCTCTTTGAATCTTCTTTATCATGCTAGGATTAGCAGGAAAAAGCAAAAAATTTCAGAATTGCACCTTGCAATGTGGAGATTTTACTGTTTGTGCATTTACAATATTCATTGATTTTTGCCATTGAAAAACATGTTTTTCATATACCAGAAATGTTTGAAGCTACTGACTGAATGAAAGGAGCTGGCATCTCACTCTCTTTGAATCTTCTTTATCATGCTAGGATTAACAGGAAAAAGCTAAAAATTTCAGAATTGCACCGTGCAATGTGGAGATATTACTGTTTGTGCATTTACAATATTCATTGATTTTTGCCATTGAAAAACGTCCAGAAATGTTTGAAGCTACTGACTGAATGAAAGGAGCTGGCATCTCACTCTCTTTGAATCTTCTTTATCATGCTAGGATTAACAGGAAAAAGCTAAAAATTTCAGAATTGCACCGTGCAATGTGGAGATATTACTGTTTGTGCATTTACAATATTCATTGATTTTTGCCATTGAAAAACATGTTTTTCATATACCAGAAATGTTTGAAGCTACTGACTGAATGAAAGGAGCTGGCATCTCACTCTCTTTGAATCTTCTTTATCATGCTAGGATTAGCAGGAAAAAGCAAAAAATTTCAGAATTGCACCTTGCAATGTGGAGATATTACTGTTTGTGCATTTACAATATTCATTGATTTTTGCCATTGAAAAACGTCCAGAAATGTTTGAAGCTACTGACTGAATGAAAGGAGCTGGCATCTCACTCTCTTTGAATCTTCTTTATCATGCTAGGATTAGCAGGAAAAAGCAAAAAATTTCAGAATTGCACCGTGCAATGTGGAGATATTACTGTTTGTGCATTTACAATATTCATTGATTTTTGCCATTGAAAAACATGTTTTTCATATACCAGAAATGTTTGAAGCTACTGACTGAATGAAAGGAGCTGGCATCTCACTCTATTTGAATCTTCTTTATCATGCTAGGATTAGCAGGAAAAAGCAAAAAATTTCAGAATTGCACCTTGCAATGTGGAGATATTACTGTTTGTGCATTTACAATATTCATTGATTTTTGCCATTGAAAAACATGTTTTTCATATACCAGAAATGTTTGAAGCTACTGACTGAATGAAAGGAGCTGGCATCTCACTCTCTTTGAATCTTCTTTATCATGCTAGGATTAACAGGAAAAAGCAAAAAATTTCAGAATTGCACCTTGCAATGTGGAGATATTACTGTTTGTGCATTTACAATATTCATTGATTTTTGCCATTGAAAAACATGTTTTTCATATACCAGAAATGTTTGAAGCTACTGACTGAATGAAAGGAGCTGGCATCTCACTCTCTTTGAATCTTCTTTATCATGCTAGGATTAACAGGAAAAAGCTAAAAATTTCAGAATTGCACCGTGCAATGTGGAGATATTACTGTTTGTGCATTTACAATATTCATTGATTTTTGCCATTGAAAAACGTCCAGAAATGTTTGAAGCTACTGACTGAATGAAAGGAGCTGGCATCTCACTCTCTTTGAATCTTCTTTATCATGCTAGGATTAGCAGGAAAAAGCAAAAAATTTCAGAATTGCACCTTGCAATGTGGAGATATTACTGTTTGTGCATTTACAATATTCATTGATTTTTGCCATTGAAAAACATGTTTTTCATATACCAGAAATGTTTGAAGCTACTGACTGAATGAAAGGAGCTGGCATCTCACTCTCTTTGAATCTTCTTTATCATGCTAGGATTAACAGGAAAAAGCAAAAAATTTCAGAATTGCACCTTGCAATGTGGAGATATTACTGTTTGTGCATTTACAATATTCATTGATTTTTGCCATTGAAAAACATGTTTTTCATATACCAGAAATGTTTGAAGCTACTGACTGAATGAAAGGAGCTGGCATCTCACTCTCTTTGAATCTTCTTTATCATGCTAGGATTAACAGGAAAAAGCTAAAAATTTCAGAATTGCACCGTGCAATGTGGAGATATTACTGTTTGTGCATTTACAATATTCATTGATTTTTGCCATTGAAAAACGTCCAGAAATGTTTGAAGCTACTGACTGAATGAAAGGAGCTGGCATCTCACTCTCTTTGAATCTTCTTTATCATGCTAGGATTAACAGGAAAAAGCTAAAAATTTCAGAATTGCACCTTGCAATGTGGAGATATTACTGTTTGTGCATTTACAATATTCATTGATTTTTGCCATTGAAAAACATGTTTTTCATATACCAGAAATGTTTGAAGCTACTGACTGAATGAAAGGAGCTGGCATCTCACTCTCTTTGAATCTTCTTTATCATGCTAGGATTAACAGGAAAAAGCTAAAAATTTCAGAATTGCACCTTGCAATGTGGAGATATTACTGTTTGTGCATTTACAATATTCATTGATTTTTGCCATTGAAAAACATGTTTTTCATATACCAGAAATGTTTGAAGCTACTGACTGAATGAAAGGAGCTGGCATCTCACTCTCTTTGAATCTTCTTTATCATGCTAGGATTAACAGGAAAAAGCTAAAAATTTCAGAATTGCACCGTGCAATGTGGAGATATTACTGTTTGTGCATTTACAATATTCATTGATGTTTGCCATTGAAAAACATGTTTTTCATATACCAGAAATGTTTGAAGCTACTGACTGAATGAAAGGAGCTGGCATCTCACTCTCTTTGAATCTTCTTTATCATGCTAGGATTAGCAGGAAAAAGCTAAAAATTTCAGAATTGCACCGTGCAATGTGGAGATATTACTGTTTGTGCATTTACAATATTCATTGATTTTTGCCATTGAAAAACATGTTTTTCATATACCAGAAATGTTTGAAGCTACTGACTGAATGAAAGGAGCTGGCATCTCACTCTCTTTGAATCTTCTTTATCATGCTAGGATTAACAGGAAAAAGCAAAAAATTTCAGAATTGCACCTTGCAATGTGGAGATATTACTGTTTGTGCATTTACAATATTCATTGATTTTTGCCATTGAAAAACATGTTTTTCATATACCAGAAATGTTTGAAGCTACTGACTGAATGAAAGGAGCTGGCATCTCACTCTCTTTGAATCTTCTTTATCATGCTAGGATTAACAGGAAAAAGCTAAAAATTTCAGAATTGCACCGTGCAATGTGGAGATATTACTGTTTGTGCATTTACAATATTCATTGATTTTTGCCATTGAAAAACGTCCAGAAATGTTTGAAGCTACTGACTGAATGAAAGGAGCTGGCATCTCACTCTCTTTGAATCTTCTTTATCATGCTAGGATTAGCAGGAAAAAGCAAAAAATTTCAGAATTGCACCTTGCAATGTGGAGATATTACTGTTTGTGCATTTACAATATTCATTGATTTTTGCCATTGAAAAACGTCCAGAAATGTTTGAAGCTACTGACTGAATGAAAGGAGCTGGCATCTCACTCTCTTTGAATCTTCTTTATCATGCTAGGATTAACAGGAAAAAGCTAAAAATTTCAGAATTGCACCTTGCAATGTGGAGATATTACTGTTTGTGCATTTACAATATTCATTGATTTTTGCCATTGAAAAACATGTTTTTCATATACCAGAAATGTTTGAAGCTACTGACTGAATGAAAGGAGCTGGCATCTCACTCTCTTTGAATCTTCTTTATCATGCTAGGATTAGCAGGAAAAAGCAAAAAATTTCAGAATTGCATCTTGCAATGTGGAGATATTACTGTTTGTGAATTTACAATATTCATTGATTTTTGCCATTGAAAAACATGTTTTTCATATACCAGAAATGTTTGAAGCTACTGACTGAATGAAAGGAGCTGGCATCTCACTCTCTTTGAATCTTCTTTATCATGCTAGGATTAACAGGAAAAAGCTAAAAATTTCAGAATTGCACCGTGCAATGTGGAGATATTACTGTTTGTGCATTTACAATATTCATTGATTTTTGCCATTGAAAAACATGTTTTTCATATACCAGAAATGTTTGAAGCTACTGACTGAATGAAAGGAGCTGGCATCTCACTCTCTTTGAATCTTCTTTATCATGCTAGGATTAGCAGGAAAAAGCAAAAAATTTCAGAATTGCACCTTGCAATGTGGAGATATTACTGTTTGTGCATTTACAATATTCATTGATTTTTGCCATTGAAAAACGTCCAGAAATGTTTGAAGCTACTGACTGAATGAAAGGAGCTGGCATCTCACTCTCTTTGAATCTTCTTTATCATGCTAGGATTAGCAGGAAAAAGCAAAAAATTTCAGAATTGCACCGTGCAATGTGGAGATATTACTGTTTGTGCATTTACAATATTCATTGATTTTTGCCATTGAAAAACATGTTTTTCATATACCAGAAATGTTTGAAGCTACTGACTGAATGAAAGGAGCTGGCATCTCACTCTCTTTGAATCTTCTTTATCATGCTAGGATTAACAGGAAAAAGCTAAAAATTTCAGAATTGCACCTTGCAATGTGGAGATATTACTGTTTGTGCATTTACAATATTCATTGATTTTTGCCATTGAAAAACATGTTTTTCATATACCAGAAATGTTTGAAGCTACTGACTGAATGAAAGGAGCTGGCATCTCACTCTCTTTGAATCTTCTTTATCATGCTAGGATTAACAGGAAAAAGCAAAAAATTTCAGAATTGCACCTTGCAATGTGGAGATATTACTGTTTGTGCATTTACAATATTCATTGATTTTTGCCATTGAAAAACATGTTTTTCATATACCAGAAATGTTTGAAGCTACTGACTGAATGAAAGGAGCTGGCATCTCACTCTCTTTGAATCTTCTTTATCATGCTAGGATTAACAGGAAAAAGCTAAAAATTTCAGAATTGCACCGTGCAATGTGGAGATATTACTGTTTGTGCATTTACAATATTCATTGATTTTTGCCATTGAAAAACGTCCAGAAATGTTTGAAGCTACTGACTGAATGAAAGGAGCTGGCATCTCACTCTCTTTGAATCTTCTTTATCATGCTAGGATTAACAGGAAAAAGCTAAAAATTTCAGAATTGCACCTTGCAATGTGGAGATATTACTGTTTGTGCATTTACAATATTCATTGATTTTTGCCATTGAAAAACATGTTTTTCATATACCAGAAATGTTTGAAGCTACTGACTGAATGAAAGGAGCTGGCATCTCACTCTCTTTGAATCTTCTTTATCATGCTAGGATTAACAGGAAAAAGCTAAAAATTTCAGAATTGCACCTTGCAATGTGGAGATATTACTGTTTGTGCATTTACAATATTCATTGATTTTTGCCATTGAAAAACATGTTTTTCATATACCAGAAATGTTTGAAGCTACTGACTGAATGAAAGGAGCTGGCATCTCACTCTCTTTGAATCTTCTTTATCATGCTAGGATTAACAGGAAAAAGCTAAAAATTTCAGAATTGCACCGTGCAATGTGGAGATATTACTGTTTGTGCATTTACAATATTCATTGATTTTTGCCATTGAAAAACGTCCAGAAATGTTTGAAGCTACTGACTGAATGAAAGGAGCTGGCATCTCACTCTCTTTGAATCTTCTTTATCATGCTAGGATTAGCAGGAAAAAGCAAAAAATTTCAGAATTGCACCTTGCAATGTGGAGATATTACTGTTTGTGCATTTACAATATTCATTGATTTTTGCCATTGAAAAACGTCCAGAAATGTTTGAAGCTACTGACTGAATGAAAGGAGCTGGCATCTCACTCTCTTTGAATCTTCTTTATCATGCTAGGATTAACAGGAAAAAGCTAAAAATTTCAGAATTGCACCTTGCAATGTGGAGATATTACTGTTTGTGCATTTACAATATTCATTGATTTTTGCCATTGAAAAACATGTTTTTCATATACCAGAAATGTTTGAAGCTACTGACTGAATGAAAGGAGCTGGCATCTCACTCTCTTTGAATCTTCTTTATCATGCTAGGATTAGCAGGAAAAAGCAAAAAATTTCAGAATTGCATCTTGCAATGTGGAGATATTACTGTTTGTGAATTTACAATATTCATTGATTTTTGCCATTGAAAAACATGTTTTTCATATACCAGAAATGTTTGAAGCTACTGACTGAATGAAAGGAGCTGGCATCTCACTCTCTTTGAATCTTCTTTATCATGCTAGGATTAACAGGAAAAAGCTAAAAATTTCAGAATTGCACCGTGCAATGTGGAGATATTACTGTTTGTGCATTTACAATATTCATTGATTTTTGCCATTGAAAAACATGTTTTTCATATACCAGAAATGTTTGAAGCTACTGACTGAATGAAAGGAGCTGGCATCTCACTCTCTTTGAATCTTCTTTATCATGCTAGGATTAGCAGGAAAAAGCAAAAAATTTCAGAATTGCACCTTGCAATGTGGAGATATTACTGTTTGTGCATTTACAATATTCATTGATTTTTGCCATTGAAAAACGTCCAGAAATGTTTGAAGCTACTGACTGAATGAAAGGAGCTGGCATCTCACTCTCTTTGAATCTTCTTTATCATGCTAGGATTAGCAGGAAAAAGCAAAAAATTTCAGAATTGCACCGTGCAATGTGGAGATATTACTGTTTGTGCATTTACAATATTCATTGATTTTTGCCATTGAAAAACATGTTTTTCATATACCAGAAATGTTTGAAGCTACTGACTGAATGAAAGGAGCTGGCATCTCACTCTCTTTGAATCTTCTTTATCATGCTAGGATTAACAGGAAAAAGCTAAAAATTTCAGAATTGCACCTTGCAATGTGGAGATATTACTGTTTGTGCATTTACAATATTCATTGATTTTTGCCATTGAAAAACATGTTTTTCATATACCAGAAATGTTTGAAGCTACTGACTGAATGAAAGGAGCTGGCATCTCACTCTCTTTGAATCTTCTTTATCATGCTAGGATTAACAGGAAAAAGCAAAAAATTTCAGAATTGCACCTTGCAATGTGGAGATATTACTGTTTGTGCATTTACAATATTCATTGATTTTTGCCATTGAAAAACATGTTTTTCATATACCAGAAATGTTTGAAGCTACTGACTGAATGAAAGGAGCTGGCATCTCACTCTCTTTGAATCTTCTTTATCATGCTAGGATTAACAGGAAAAAGCTAAAAATTTCAGAATTGCACCGTGCAATGTGGAGATATTACTGTTTGTGCATTTACAATATTCATTGATTTTTGCCATTGAAAAACGTCCAGAAATGTTTGAAGCTACTGACTGAATGAAAGGAGCTGGCATCTCACTCTCTTTGAATCTTCTTTATCATGCTAGGATTAACAGGAAAAAGCTAAAAATTTCAGAATTGCACCTTGCAATGTGGAGATATTACTGTTTGTGCATTTACAATATTCATTGATTTTTGCCATTGAAAAACATGTTTTTCATATACCAGAAATGTTTGAAGCTACTGACTGAATGAAAGGAGCTGGCATCTCACTCTCTTTGAATCTTCTTTATCATGCTAGGATTAACAGGAAAAAGCTAAAAATTTCAGAATTGCACCTTGCAATGTGGAGATATTACTGTTTGTGCATTTACAATATTCATTGATTTTTGCCATTGAAAAACATGTTTTTCATATACCAGAAATGTTTGAAGCTACTGACTGAATGAAAGGAGCTGGCATCTCACTCTCTTTGAATCTTCTTTATCATGCTAGGATTAACAGGAAAAAGCTAAAAATTTCAGAATTGCACCGTGCAATGTGGAGATATTACTGTTTGTGCATTTACAATATTCATTGATTTTTGCCATTGAAAAACGTCCAGAAATGTTTGAAGCTACTGACTGAATGAAAGGAGCTGGCATCTCACTCTCTTTGAATCTTCTTTATCATGCTAGGATTAACAGGAAAAAGCTAAAAATTTCAGAATTGCACCGTGCAATGTGGAGATATTACTGTTTGTGCATTTACAATATTCATTGATTTTTGCCATTGAAAAACATGTTTTTCATATACCAGAAATGTTTGAAGCTACTGACTGAATGAAAGGAGCTGGCATCTCACTCTCTTTGAATCTTCTTTATCATGCTAGGATTAGCAGGAAAAAGCAAAAAATTTCAGAATTGCACCTTGCAATGTGGAGATTTTACTGTTTGTGCATTTACAATATTCATTGATTTTTGCCATTGAAAAACATGTTTTTCATATACCAGAAATGTTTGAAGCTACTGACTGAATGAAAGGAGCTGGCATCTCACTCTCTTTGAATCTTCTTTATCATGCTAGCATTAACAGGAAAAAGCTAAAAATTTCAGAATTGCACCGTGCAATGTGGAGATATTACTGTTTGTGCATTTACAATATTCATTGATTTTTGCCATTGAAAAACGTCCAGAAATGTTTGAAGCTACTGACTGAATGAAAGGAGCTGGCATCTCACTCTCTTTGAATCTTCTTTATCATGCTAGGATTAACAGGAAAAAGCTAAAAATTTCAGAATTGCACCGTGCAATGTGGAGATATTACTGTTTGTGCATTTACAATATTCATTGATTTTTGCCATTGAAAAACATGTTTTTCATATACCAGAAATGTTTGAAGCTACTGACTGAATGAAAGGAGCTGGCATCTCACTCTCTTTGAATCTTCTTTATCATGCTAGGATTAGCAGGAAAAAGCAAAAAATTTCAGAATTGCACCTTGCAATGTGGAGATATTACTGTTTGTGCATTTACAATATTCATTGATTTTTGCCATTGAAAAACATGTTTTTCATATACCAGAAATGTTTGAAGCTACTGACTGAATGAAAGGAGCTGGCATCTCACTCTCTTTGAATCTTCTTTATCATGCTAGGATTAGCAGGAAAAAGCAAAAAATTTCAGAATTGCACCGTGCAATGTGGAGATATTACTCTTTGTGCATTTACAATATTCATTGATTTTTGCCATTGAAAAACGTCCAGAAATGTTTGAAGCTACTGACTGAATGAAAGGAGCGGGCATCTCACTCTCTTTGAATCTTCTTTATCATGCTTGGATTAGCAGGAAAAAGCAAAAAATTTCAGAATTGCACCGTGCAATGTGGAGATATTACTGTTTGTGCATTTACAATATTCATTGATTTTTGCCATTGAAAAACATGTTTTTCATATACCAGAAATGTTTGAAGCTACTGACTGAATGAAAGGAGCTGGCATCTCACTCTCTTTGAATCTTCTTTATCATGCTAGGATTAGCAGGAAAAAGCAAAAAATTTCAGAATTGCACCTTGCAATGTGGAGATATTACTGTTTGTGCATTTACAATATTCATTGATTTTTGCCATTGAAAAACATGTTTTTCATATACCAGAAATGTTTGAAGCTACTGACTGAATGAAAGGAGCTGGCATCTCACTCTCTTTGAATCTTCTTTATCATGCTAGGATTAACAGGAAAAAGCAAAAAATTTCAGAATTGCACCTTGCAATGTGGAGATATTACTGTTTGTGCATTTACAATATTCATTGATTTTTGCCATTGAAAAACATGTTTTTCATATACCAGAAATGTTTGAAGCTACTGACTGAATGAAAGGAGCTGGCATCTCACTCTCTTTGAATCTTCTTTATCATGCTAGGATTAACAGGAAAAAGCTAAAAATTTCAGAATTGCACCGTGCAATGTGGAGATATTACTGTTTGTGCATTTACAATATTCATTGATTTTTGCCATTGAAAAACGTCCAGAAATGTTTGAAGCTACTGACTGAATGAAAGGAGCTGGCATCTCACTCTCTTTGAATCTTCTTTATCATGCTAGGATTAACAGGAAAAAGCTAAAAATTTCAGAATTGCACCTTGCAATGTGGAGATATTACTGTTTGTGCATTTACAATATTCATTGATTTTTGCCATTGAAAAACATGTTTTTCATATACCAGAAATGTTTGAAGCTACTGACTGAATGAAAGGAGCTGGCATCTCACTCTCTTTGAATCTTCTTTATCATGCTAGGATTAACAGGAAAAAGCAAAAAATTTCAGAATTGCACCTTGCAATGTGGAGATATTACTGTTTGTGCATTTACAATATTCATTGATTTTTGCCATTGAAAAACATGTTTTTCATATACCAGAAATGTTTGAAGCTACTGACTGAATGAAAGGAGCTGGCATCTCACTCTCTTTGAATCTTCTTTATCATGCTAGGATTAACAGGAAAAAGCTAAAAATTTCAGAATTGCACCGTGCAATGTGGAGATATTACTGTTTGTGCATTTACAATATTCATTGATTTTTGCCATTGAAAAACGTCCAGAAATGTTTGAAGCTACTGACTGAATGAAAGGAGCTGGCATCTCACTCTCTTTGAATCTTCTTTATCATGCTAGGATTAACAGGAAAAAGCTAAAAATTTCAGAATTGCACCTTGCAATGTGGAGATATTACTGTTTGTGCATTTACAATATTCATTGATTTTTGCCATTGAAAAACATGTTTTTCATATACCAGAAATGTTTGAAGCTACTGACTGAATGAAAGGAGCTGGCATCTCACTCTCTTTGAATCTTCTTTATCATGCTAGGATTAACAGGAAAAAGCTAAAAATTTCAGAATTGCACCTTGCAATGTGGAGATATTACTGTTTGTGCATTTACAATATTCATTGATTTTTGCCATTGAAAAACATGTTTTTCATATACCAGAAATGTTTGAAGCTACTGACTGAATGAAAGGAGCTGGCATCTCACTCTCTTTGAATCTTCTTTATCATGCTAGGATTAACAGGAAAAAGCTAAAAATTTCAGAATTGCACCGTGCAATGTGGAGATATTACTGTTTGTGCATTTACAATATTCATTGATGTTTGCCATTGAAAAACATGTTTTTCATATACCAGAAATGTTTGAAGCTACTGACTGAATGAAAGGAGCTGGCATCTCACTCTCTTTGAATCTTCTTTATCATGCTAGGATTAGCAGGAAAAAGCAAAAAATTTCAGAATTGCACCTTGCAATGTGGAGATATTACTGTTTGTGCATTTACAATATTCATTGATTTTTGCCATTGAAAAACGTCCAGAAATGTTTGAAGCTACTGACTGAATGAAAGGAGCTGGCATCTCACTCTCTTTGAATCTTCTTTATCATGCTAGGATTAACAGGAAAAAGCTAAAAATTTCAGAATTGCACCTTGCAATGTGGAGATATTACTGTTTGTGCATTTACAATATTCATTGATTTTTGCCATTGAAAAACATGTTTTTCATATACCAGAAATGTTTGAAGCTACTGACTGAATGAAAGGAGCTGGCATCTCACTCTCTTTGAATCTTCTTTAATCTTCTTTATCATGCTAGGATTAGCAGGAAAAAGCTAAAAATTTCAGAATTGCACCGTGCAATGTGGAGATATTACTGTTTGTGCATTTACAATATTCATTGATTTTTGCCATTGAAAAACGTCCAGAAATGTTTGAAGCTACTGACTGAATGAAAGGAGCTGGCATCTCACTCTCTTTGAATCTTCTTTATCATGCTAGGATTAGCAGGAAAAAGCAAAAAATTTCAGAATTGCACCGTGCAATGTGGAGATATTACTGTTTGTGCATTTACAATATTCATTGATTTTTGCCATTGAAAAACATGTTTTTCATATACCAGAAATGTTTGAAGCTACTGACTGAATGAAAGGAGCTGGCATCTCACTCTCTTTGAATCTTCTTTATCATGCTAGGATTAACAGGAAAAAGCTAAAAATTTCAGAATTGCACCGTGCAATGTGGAGATATTACTGTTTGTGCATTTACAATATTCATTGATTTTTGCCATTGAAAAACATGTTTTTCATATACCAGAAATGTTTGAAGCTACTGACTGAATGAAAGGAGCTGGCATCTCACTCTCTTTGAATCTTCTTTATCATGCTAGGATTAACAGGAAAAAGCTAAAAATTTCAGAATTGCACCTTGCAATGTGGAGATATTACTGTTTGTGCATTTACAATATTCATTGATTTTTGCCATTGAAAAACATGTTTTTCATATACCAGAAATGTTTGAAGCTACTGACTGAATGAAAGGAGCTGGCATCTCACTCTCTTTGAATCTTCTTTATCATGCTAGGATTAGCAGGAAAAAGCTAAAAATTTCAGAATTGCACCTTGCAATGTGGAGATATTACTGTTTGTGCATTTACAATATTCATTGATTTTTGCCATTGAAAAACATGTTTTTCATATACCAGAAATGTTTGAAGCTACTGACTGAATGAAAGGAGCTGGCATCTCACTCTCTTTGAATCTTCTTTATCATGCTAGGATTAACAGGAAAAAGCTAAAAATTTCAGAATTGCACCGTGCAATGTGGAGATATTACTGTTTGTGCATTTACAATATTCATTGATTTTTGCCATTGAAAAACGTCCAGAAATGTTTGAAGCTACTGACTGAATGAAAGGAGCTGGCATCTCACTCTCTTTGAATCTTCTTTATCATGCTAGGATTAACAGGAAAAAGCTAAAAATTTCAGAATTGCACCGTGCAATGTGGAGATATTACTGTTTGTGCATTTACAATATTCATTGATTTTTGCCATTGAAAAACATGTTTTTCATATACCAGAAATGTTTGAAGCTACTGACTGAATGAAAGGAGCTGGCATCTCACTCTCTTTGAATCTTCTTTATCATGCTAGGATTAACAGGAAAAAGCTAAAAATTTCAGAATTGCACCTTGCAATGTGGAGATATTACTGTTTGTGCATTTACAATATTCATTGATTTTTGCCATTGAAAAACATGTTTTTCATATACCAGAAATGTTTGAAGCTACTGACTGAATGAAAGGAGCTGGCATCTCACTCTCTTTGAATCTTCTTTATCATGCTAGGATTAACAGGAAAAAGCTAAAAATTTCAGAATTGCACCGTGCAATGTGGAGATATTACTGTTTGTGCATTTACAATATTCATTGATTTTTGCCATTGAAAAACATGTTTTTCATATACCAGAAATGTTTGAAGCTACTGACTGAATGAAAGGAGCTGGCATCTCACTCTCTTTGAATCTTCTTTATCATGCTAGGATTAACAGGAAAAAGCTAAAAATTTCAGAATTGCACCTTGCAATGTGGAGATATTACTGTTTGTGCATTTACAATATTCATTGATTTTTGCCATTGAAAAACATGTTTTTCATATACCAGAAATGTTTGAAGCTACTGACTGAATGAAAGGAGCTGGCATCTCACTCTCTTTGAATCTTCTTTATCATGCTAGGATTAACAGGAAAAAGCTAAAAATTTCAGAATTGCACCGTGCAATGTGGAGATATTACTGTTTGTGCATTTACAATATTCATTGATTTTTGCCATTGAAAAACATGTTTTTCATATACCAGAAATGTTTGAAGCTACTGACTGAATGAAAGGAGCTGGCATCTCACTCTCTTTGAATCTTCTTTATCATGCTAGGATTAACAGGAAAAAGCTAAAAATTTCAGAATTGCACCTTGCAATGTGGAGATATTACTGTTTGTGCATTTACAATATTCATTGATTTTTGCCATTGAAAAACATGTTTTTCATATACCAGAAATGTTTGAAGCTACTGACTGAATGAAAGGAGCTGGCATCTCACTCTCTTTGAATCTTCTTTATCATGCTAGGATTAGCAGGAAAAAGCAAAAAATTTCAGAATTGCACCGTGCAATGTGGAGATATTACTGTTTGTGCATTTACAATATTCATTGATTTTTGCCATTGAAAAACGTCCAGAAATGTTTGAAGCTACTGACTGAATGAAAGGAGCTGGCATCTCACTCTCTTTGAATCTTCTTTATCATGCTAGGATTAGCAGGAAAAAGCAAAAAATTTCAGAATTGCACCGTGCAATGTGGAGATATTACTGTTTGTGCATTTACAATATTCATTGATTTTTGCCATTGAAAAACATGTTTTTCATATACCAGAAATGTTTGAAGCTACTGACTGAATGAAAGGAGCTGGCATCTCACTCTCTTTGAATCTTCTTTATCATGCTAGGATTAACAGGAAAAAGCTAAAAATTTCAGAATTGCACCGTGCAATGTGGAGATATTACTGTTTGTGCATTTACAATATTCATTGATTTTTGCCATTGAAAAACATGTTTTTCATATACCAGAAATGTTTGAAGCTACTGACTGAATGAAAGGAGCTGGCATCTCACTCTCTTTGAATCTTCTTTATCATGCTAGGATTAACAGGAAAAAGCTAAAAATTTCAGAATTGCACCTTGCAATGTGGAGATATTACTGTTTGTGCATTTACAATATTCATTGATTTTTGCCATTGAAAAACATGTTTTTCATATACCAGAAATGTTTGAAGCTACTGACTGAATGAAAGGAGCTGGCATCTCACTCTCTTTGAATCTTCTTTATCATGCTAGGATTAGCAGGAAAAAGCAAAAAATTTCAGAATTGCACCGTGCAATGTGGAGATATTACTGTTTGTGCATTTACAATATTCATTGATTTTTGCCATTGAAAAACATGTTTTTCATATACCAGAAATGTTTGAAGCTACTGACTGAATGAAAGGAGCTGGCATCTCACTCTCTTTGAATCTTCTTTATCATGCTAGGATTAACAGGAAAAAGCTAAAAATTTCAGAATTGCACCTTGCAATGTGGAGATATTACTGTTTGTGCATTTACAATATTCATTGATTTTTGCCATTGAAAAACATGTTTTTCATATACCAGAAATGTTTGAAGCTACTGACTGAATGAAAGGAGCTGGCATCTCACTCTCTTTGAATCTTCTTTATCATGCTAGGATTAGCAGGAAAAAGCAAAAAATTTCAGAATTGCACCGTGCAATGTGGAGATATTACTGTTTGTGCATTTACAATATTCATTGATTTTTGCCATTGAAAAACGTCCAGAAATGTTTGAAGCTACTGACTGAATGAAAGGAGCTGGCATCTCACTCTCTTTGAATCTTCTTTATCATGCTAGGATTAACAGGAAAAAGCTAAAAATTTCAGAATTGCACCGTGCAATGTGGAGATATTACTGTTTGTGCATTTACAATATTCATTGATTTTTGCCATTGAAAAACATGTTTTTCATATACCAGAAATGTTTGAAGCTACTGACTGAATGAAAGGAGCTGGCATCTCACTCTCTTTGAATCTTCTTTATCATGCTAGGATTAACAGGAAAAAGCTAAAAATTTCAGAATTGCACCTTGCAATGTGGAGATATTACTGTTTGTGCATTTACAATATTCATTGATTTTTGCCATTGAAAAACATGTTTTTCATATACCAGAAATGTTTGAAGCTACTGACTGAATGAAAGGAGCTGGCATCTCACTCTCTTTGAATCTTCTTTATCATGCTAGGATTAACAGGAAAAAGCTAAAAATTTCAGAATTGCACCGTGCAATGTGGAGATATTACTGTTTGTGCATTTACAATATTCATTGATTTTTGCCATTGAAAAACATGTTTTTCATATACCAGAAATGTTTGAAGCTACTGACTGAATGAAAGGAGCTGGCATCTCACTCTCTTTGAATCTTCTTTATCATGCTAGGATTAACAGGAAAAAGCTAAAAATTTCAGAATTGCACCTTGCAATGTGGAGATATTACTGTTTGTGCATTTACAATATTCATTGATTTTTGCCATTGAAAAACATGTTTTTCATATACCAGAAATGTTTGAAGCTACTGACTGAATGAAAGGAGCTGGCATCTCACTCTCTTTGAATATTCTTTATCATGCTAGGATTAACAGGAAAAAGCTAAAAATTTCAGAATTGCACCGTGCAATGTGGAGATATTACTGTTTGTGCATTTACAATATTCATTGATTTTTGCCATTGAAAAACATGTTTTTCATATACCAGAAATGTTTGAAGCTACTGACTGAATGAAAGGAGCTGGCATCTCACTCTCTTTGAATCTTCTTTATCATGCTAGGATTAACAGGAAAAAGCTAAAAATTTCAGAATTGCACCTTGCAATGTGGAGATATTACTGTTTGTGCATTTACAATATTCATTGATTTTTGCCATTGAAAAACATGTTTTTCATATACCAGAAATGTTTGAAGCTACTGACTGAATGAAAGGAGCTGGCATCTCACTCTCTTTGAATCTTCTTTATCATGCTAGGATTAGCAGGAAAAAGCAAAAAATTTCAGAATTGCACCGTGCAATGTGGAGATATTACTGTTTGTGCATTTACAATATTCATTGATTTTTGCCATTGAAAAACGTCCAGAAATGTTTGAAGCTACTGACTGAATGAAAGGAGCTGGCATCTCACTCTCTTTGAATCTTCTTTATCATGCTAGGATTAGCAGGAAAAAGCAAAAAATTTCAGAATTGCACCGTGCAATGTGGAGATATTACTGTTTGTGCATTTACAATATTCATTGATTTTTGCCATTGAAAAACATGTTTTTCATATACCAGAAATGTTTGAAGCTACTGACTGAATGAAAGGAGCTGGCATCTCACTCTCTTTGAATCTTCTTTATCATGCTAGGATTAACAGGAAAAAGCTAAAAATTTCAGAATTGCACCGTGCAATGTGGAGATATTACTGTTTGTGCATTTACAATATTCATTGATTTTTGCCATTGAAAAACATGTTTTTCATATACCAGAAATGTTTGAAGCTACTGACTGAATGAAAGGAGCTGGCATCTCACTCTCTTTGAATCTTCTTTATCATGCTAGGATTAACAGGAAAAAGCTAAAAATTTCAGAATTGCACCTTGCAATGTGGAGATATTACTGTTTGTGCATTTACAATATTCATTGATTTTTGCCATTGAAAAACATGTTTTTCATATACCAGAAATGTTTGAAGCTACTGACTGAATGAAAGGAGCTGGCATCTCACTCTCTTTGAATCTTCTTTATCATGCTAGGATTAGCAGGAAAAAGCAAAAAATTTCAGAATTGCACCGTGCAATGTGGAGATATTACTGTTTGTGCATTTACAATATTCATTGATTTTTGCCATTGAAAAACATGTTTTTCATATACCAGAAATGTTTGAAGCTACTGACTGAATGAAAGGAGCTGGCATCTCACTCTCTTTGAATCTTCTTTATCATGCTAGGATTAACAGGAAAAAGCTAAAAATTTCAGAATTGCACCTTGCAATGTGGAGATATTACTGTTTGTGCATTTACAATATTCATTGATTTTTGCCATTGAAAAACATGTTTTTCATATACCAGAAATGTTTGAAGCTACTGACTGAATGAAAGGAGCTGGCATCTCACTCTCTTTGAATCTTCTTTATCATGCTAGGATTAGCAGGAAAAAGCAAAAAATTTCAGAATTGCACCGTGCAATGTGGAGATATTACTGTTTGTGCATTTACAATATTCATTGATTTTTGCCATTGAAAAACGTCCAGAAATGTTTGAAGCTACTGACTGAATGAAAGGAGCTGGCATCTCACTCTCTTTGAATCTTCTTTATCATGCTAGGATTAGCAGGAAAAAGCAAAAAATTTCAGAATTGCACCGTGCAATGTGGAGATATTACTGTTTGTGCATTTACAATATTCATTGATTTTTGCCATTGAAAAACATGTTTTTCATATACCAGAAATGTTTGAAGCTACTGACTGAATGAAAGGAGCTGGCATCTCACTCTCTTTGAATCTTCTTTATCATGCTAGGATTAACAGGAAAAAGCTAAAAATTTCAGAATTGCACCGTGCAATGTGGAGATATTACTGTTTGTGCATTTACAATATTCATTGATTTTTGCCATTGAAAAACATGTTTTTCATATACCAGAAATGTTTGAAGCTACTGACTGAATGAAAGGAGCTGGCATCTCACTCTCTTTGAATCTTCTTTATCATGCTAGGATTAACAGGAAAAAGCTAAAAATTTCAGAATTGCACCTTGCAATGTGGAGATATTACTGTTTGTGCATTTACAATATTCATTGATTTTTGCCATTGAAAAACATGTTTTTCATATACCAGAAATGTTTGAAGCTACTGACTGAATGAAAGGAGCTGGCATCTCACTCTCTTTGAATCTTCTTTATCATGCTAGGATTAGCAGGAAAAAGCAAAAAATTTCAGAATTGCACCGTGCAATGTGGAGATATTACTGTTTGTGCATTTACAATATTCATTGATTTTTGCCATTGAAAAACGTCCAGAAATGTTTGAAGCTACTGACTGAATGAAAGGAGCTGGCATCTCACTCTCTTTGAATCTTCTTTATCATGCTAGGATTAGCAGGAAAAAGCAAAAAATTTCAGAATTGCACCGTGCAATGTGGAGATATTACTGTTTGTGCATTTACAATATTCATTGATTTTTGCCATTGAAAAACATGTTTTTCATATACCAGAAATGTTTGAAGCTACTGACTGAATGAAAGGAGCTGGCATCTCACTCTCTTTGAATCTTCTTTATCATGCTAGGATTAGCAGGAAAAAGCAAAAAATTTCAGAATTGCACCTTGCAATGTGGAGATATTACTGTTTGTGCATTTACAATATTCATTGATTTTTGCCATTGAAAAACATGTTTTTCATATACCAGAAATGTTTGAAGCTACTGACTGAATGAAAGGAGCTGGCATCTCACTCTCTTTGAATCTTCTTTATCATGCTAGGATTAACAGGAAAAAGCAAAAAATTTCAGAATTGCACCTTGCAATGTGGAGATATTACTGTTTGTGCATTTACAATATTCATTGATTTTTGCCATTGAAAAACATGTTTTTCATATACCAGAAATGTTTGAAGCTACTGACTGAATGAAAGGAGCTGGCATCTCACTCTCTTTGAATCTTCTTTATCATGCTAGGATTAACAGGAAAAAGCTAAAAATTTCAGAATTGCACCGTGCAATGTGGAGATATTACTGTTTGTGCATTTACAATATTCATTGATTTTTGCCATTGAAAAACGTACCAGAAATGTTTGAAGCTACTGACTGAATGAAAGGAGCTGGCATCTCACTCTCTTTGAATCTTCTTTATCATGCTAGGATTAACAGGAAAAAGCTAAAAATTTCAGAATTGCACCTTGCAATGTGGAGATATTACTGTTTGTGCATTTACAATATTCATTGATTTTTGCCATTGAAAAACATGTTTTTCATATACCAGAAATGTTTGAAGCTACTGACTGAATGAAAGGAGCTGGCATCTCACTCTCTTTGAATCTTCTTTATCATGCTAGGATTAACAGGAAAAAGCAAAAAATTTCAGAATTGCACCTTGCAATGTGGAGATATTACTGTTTGTGCATTTACAATATTCATTGATTTTTGCCATTGAAAAACATGTTTTTCATATACCAGAAATGTTTGAAGCTACTGACTGAATGAAAGGAGCTGGCATCTCACTCTCTTTGAATCTTCTTTATCATGCTAGGATTAACAGGAAAAAGCTAAAAATTTCAGAATTGCACCGTGCAATGTGGAGATATTACTGTTTGTGCATTTACAATATTCATTGATTTTTGCCATTGAAAAACGTCCAGAAATGTTTGAAGCTACTGACTGAATGAAAGGAGCTGGCATCTCACTCTCTTTGAATCTTCTTTATCATGCTAGGATTAACAGGAAAAAGCTAAAAATTTCAGAATTGCACCTTGCAATGTGGAGATATTACTGTTTGTGCATTTACAATATTCATTGATTTTTGCCATTGAAAAACATGTTTTTCATATACCAGAAATGTTTGAAGCTACTGACTGAATGAAAGGAGCTGGCATCTCACTCTCTTTGAATCTTCTTTATCATGCTAGGATTAACAGGAAAAAGCTAAAAATTTCAGAATTGCACCTTGCAATGTGGAGATATTACTGTTTGTGCATTTACAATATTCATTGATTTTTGCCATTGAAAAACATGTTTTTCATATACCAGAAATGTTTGAAGCTACTGACTGAATGAAAGGAGCTGGCATCTCACTCTCTTTGAATCTTCTTTATCATGCTAGGATTAACAGGAAAAAGCTAAAAATTTCAGAATTGCACCGTGCAATGTGGAGATATTACTGTTTGTGCATTTACAATATTCATTGATGTTTGCCATTGAAAAACATGTTTTTCATATACCAGAAATGTTTGAAGCTACTGACTGAATGAAAGGAGCTGGCATCTCACTCTCTTTGAATCTTCTTTATCATGCTAGGATTAGCAGGAAAAAGCAAAAAATTTCAGAATTGCACCTTGCAATGTGGAGATATTACTGTTTGTGCATTTACAATATTCATTGATTTTTGCCATTGAAAAACGTCCAGAAATGTTTGAAGCTACTGACTGAATGAAAGGAGCTGGCATCTCACTCTCTTTGAATCTTCTTTATCATGCTAGGATTAACAGGAAAAAGCTAAAAATTTCAGAATTGCACCTTGCAATGTGGAGATATTACTGTTTGTGCATTTACAATATTCATTGATTTTTGCCATTGAAAAACATGTTTTTCATATACCAGAAATGTTTGAAGCTACTGACTGAATGAAAGGAGCTGGCATCTCACTCTCTTTGAATCTTCTTTATCATGCTAGGATTAGCAGGAAAAAGCTAAAAATTTCAGAATTGCACCGTGCAATGTGGAGATATTACTGTTTGTGCATTTACAATATTCATTGATTTTTGCCATTGAAAAACGTCCAGAAATGTTTGAAGCTACTGACTGAATGAAAGGAGCTGGCATCTCACTCTCTTTGAATCTTCTTTATCATGCTAGGATTAGCAGGAAAAAGCAAAAAATTTCAGAATTGCACCGTGCAATGTGGAGATATTACTGTTTGTGCATTTACAATATTCATTGATTTTTGCCATTGAAAAACATGTTTTTCATATACCAGAAATGTTTGAAGCTACTGACTGAATGAAAGGAGCTGGCATCTCACTCTCTTTGAATCTTCTTTATCATGCTAGGATTAACAGGAAAAAGCTAAAAATTTCAGAATTGCACCGTGCAATGTGGAGATATTACTGTTTGTGCATTTACAATATTCATTGATTTTTGCCATTGAAAAACATGTTTTTCATATACCAGAAATGTTTGAAGCTACTGACTGAATGAAAGGAGCTGGCATCTCACTCTCTTTGAATCTTCTTTATCATGCTAGGATTAACAGGAAAAAGCTAAAAATTTCAGAATTGCACCTTGCAATGTGGAGATATTACTGTTTGTGCATTTACAATATTCATTGATTTTTGCCATTGAAAAACATGTTTTTCATATACCAGAAATGTTTGAAGCTACTGACTGAATGAAAGGAGCTGGCATCTCACTCTCTTTGAATCTTCTTTATCATGCTAGGATTAGCAGGAAAAAGCTAAAATTTCAGAATTGCACCTTGCAATGTGGAGATATTACTGTTTGTGCATTTACAATATTCATTGATTTTTGCCATT
>NW_027366861.1:0-64989 GCF_046119375.1 Phyllobates terribilis | reverse complement strand
GAAACAAGGTACCAGTGCCCCATGTGAGAATCGAACTCACGACCTTCAGATTACGAGACTGACGCGCTACCTGCTGCGCTAACGAGGCAAGATGCATGTAATAATCTGCGGAAGTTGCTTGTGCAAAGCAGTACACCTCTTTTTTTTCATATTGTAAGTGAGCTGGCAGTACATCTTCTCCCGTATGGTCTAGCGCTTAGGATTCCTGGTTTTCACCCAGGTGGCCTGGGTTCGACTCCCGGTATGGAAACGCATCCTTTTCTACACCGTTGCCAACATTCAAAGACTGACGTGTGTTTTTAAAACAAACGTATTTCAGGTAGGATTTGTTTTTTTCAGGCAAAAATGCTGAACGCCCGCGTTTTGGCACTTCATTCTGACCCTTCACGCAAGATTCAATTTGGATTCGTAGCTCAACTCATTCTCAACCACCCCTTTTTACACCAAAGTGTCAAGAGACTCAACAACTCATGGGTCCTGTAAGTTATTTGGATTCCCATTTCCTTTCTAATGGAAAACGTTGTAGAATTGAATGGAAAAGTTCTAAGTTGGTGACAAAATCTCTCGAGAAAAGGAGGGAACAGTGCCCCGTGTGAGGCTCAAACTCACAACCTTCAGATTACGAGACTGACGCACTACCTACTGCGCTAACGAAGCAAGTTGCACCTACAGATCTGCAGAAGTTTATTGTGCATAGCAGAAAACTTATTTTTTTCATAATGTCACTGAGACGTTAGCGCATCTTTTCCCATATGGTCTAGCGGTTAGGATTCCTGGTTCTCACCCAGGTGGCCCGGGTTCGACTCCCGGTATGGGAATGCACCTTTATCTTAGCTACTGCCACCATTCAAAGACTGATGCGTGTTTTTCAATCAAAAATGTTTCTGGTAGATTTTCACTTTGCAACAAAAATACTTAACATTGGCGATGCATTATGACTTTTGCAAAAGATTTCCTTTTGTTTCATAGCTTAAGCCTTTTTCAACTACACAGTTTTACACAAAAGTGTCAAGGGACTCAACAAGCCATGTGTCCTGTCAGTCATTAGGGCTCCCATGTTCTTTCTAATCGGAAACAGTTTAGAACTGAATTGGAAAGTTCAGAGTTAGTGACAAAATCTCTTGAGAAAAGGAGGATGGCACTTGTGAGCAAAAAACTCATGATCTTCAAATTATTCAACTGACGTGCCAAAAACCTTGACCATGTAGCGTGTTTTAGCTCTTGTAATGTTTATGTTTTGTATTCAAAGCAAAACACTCTTTTTTTTTTTTTTTTTTTTTTACACCTGTCTTGCTGTTTACTGTACTGCTTACACCATGTGGAGAAAGACTTAGTTAGTATTCCTGGTTGACTGGTTCAATTCCTGCTATGGGAGAGACTTTTTTTTGGGACTAGTGTCCACATTCCAAAGCCGACACGTGCCTTGCAGACAGAATCAGTTTAGGTTGGAACTGCACTTTGCTGCCAAAAATGCAGACCACCAGATTTTTTGGATATTTATTTGCACAAAAGCTTATTTGATGTCATATCTCAAACCATTCATATCTCTCACTTTTAATTCCTGGGTGTTAAGGGACTCAACAAGCCTTTATCCCTGTCTGTCATTGGAGCTCCCCTTCCATCAATTGGTGATGTTTTGTTACTGAATGGAAAAGAGCTGTGACTCTCTAGCCAAGATAGTGGCAAAATCAGTTACGGAAACAAGGTACCAGTGCCCCATGTGAGAATCGAACTCACGACCTTCAGATTACGAGACTGACGCGCTACCTGCTGCGCTAACGAGGCAAGATGCATGTAATAATCTGCGGAAGTTGCTTGTGCAAAGCAGTACACCTCTTTTTTTTCATATTGTAAGTGAGCTGGCAGTACATCTTCTCCCGTATGGTCTAGCGCTTAGGATTCCTGGTTTTCACCCAGGTGGCCTGGGTTCGACTCCCGGTATGGAAACGCATCCTTTTCTACACCGTTGCCAACATTCAAAGACTGACGTGTGTTTTTAAAACAAACGTATTTCAGGTAGGATTTGTTTTTTTCAGGCAAAAATGCTGAACGCCCGCGTTTTGGCACTTCATTCTGACCCTTCACGCAAGATTCAATTTGGATTCGTAGCTCAACTCATTCTCAACCACCCCTTTTTACACCAAAGTGTCAAGAGACTCAACAACTCATGGGTCCTGTAAGTTATTTGGATTCCCATTTCCTTTCTAATGGAAAACGTTGTAGAATTGAATGGAAAAGTTCTAAGTTGGTGACAAAATCTCTCGAGAAAAGGAGGGAACAGTGCCCCGTGTGAGGCTCAAACTCACAACCTTCAGATTACGAGACTGACGCACTACCTACTGCGCTAACGAAGCAAGTTGCACCTGCAGATCTGCAGAAGTTTATTGTGCATAGCAGAAAACTTATTTTTTTCATAATGTCACTGAGACGTTAGCGCATCTTTTCCCATATGGTCTAGCGGTTAGGATTCCTGGTTCTCACCCAGGTGGCCCGGGTTCGACTCCCGGTATGGGAATGCACCTTTATCTTAGCTACTGCCACCATTCAAAGACTGATGCGTGTTTTTCAATCAAAAATGTTTCTGGTAGATTTTCACTTTGCAACAAAAATACTTAACATTGGCGATGCATTATGACTTTTGCAAAAGATTTCCTTTTGTTTCATAGCTTAAGCCTTTTTCAACTACACAGTTTTACACAAAAGTGTCAAGGGACTCAACAAGCCATGTGTCCTGTCAGTCATTAGGGCTCCCATGTTCTTTCTAATCGGAAACAGTTTAGAACTGAATTGGAAAGTTCAGAGTTAGTGACAAAATCTCTTGAGAAAAGGAGGATGGCACTTGTGAGCAAAAAACTCATGATCTTCAAATTATTCAACTGACGTGCCAAAAACCTTGACCATGTAGCGTGTTTTAGCTCTTGTAATGTTTATGTTTTGTATTCAAAGCAAAACACTCTTTTTTTTTTTTTTTTTTTTTTACACCTGTCTTGCTGTTTACTGTACTGCTTACACCATGTGGAGAAAGACTTAGTTAGTATTCCTGGTTGACTGGTTCAATTCCTGCTATGGGAGAGACTTTTTTTTGGGACTAGTGTCCACATTCCAAAGCCGACACGTGCCTTGCAGACAGAATCAGTTTAGGTTGGAACTGCACTTTGCTGCCAAAAATGCAGACCACCAGATTTTTTGGATATTTATTTGCACAAAAGCTTATTTGATGTCATATCTCAAACCATTCATATCTCTCACTTTTAATTCCTGGGTGTTAAGGGACTCAACAAGCCTTTATCCCTGTCTGTCATTGGAGCTCCCCTTCCATCAATTGGTGATGTTTTGTTACTGAATGGAAAAGAGCTGTGACTCTCTAGCCAAGATAGTGGCAAAATCAGTTACGGAAACAAGGTACCAGTGCCCCATGTGAGAATCGAACTCACGACCTTCAGATTACGAGACTGACGCGCTACCTGCTGCGCTAACGAGGCAAGATGCATGTAATAATCTGCGGAAGTTGCTTGTGCAAAGCAGTACACCTCTTTTTTTTCATATTGTAAGTGAGCTGGCAGTACATCTTCTCCCGTATGGTCTAGCGCTTAGGATTCCTGGTTTTCACCCAGGTGGCCTGGGTTCGACTCCCGGTATGGAAACGCATCCTTTTCTACACCGTTGCCAACATTCAAAGACTGACGTGTGTTTTTAAAACAAACGTATTTCAGGTAGGATTTGTTTTTTTCAGGCAAAAATGCTGAACGCCCGCGTTTTGGCACTTCATTCTGACCCTTCACGCAAGATTCAATTTGGATTCGTAGCTCAACTCATTCTCAACCACCCCTTTTTACACCAAAGTGTCAAGAGACTCAACAACTCATGGGTCCTGTAAGTTATTTGGATTCCCATTTCCTTTCTAATGGAAAACGTTGTAGAATTGAATGGAAAAGTTCTAAGTTGGTGACAAAATCTCTCGAGAAAAGGAGGGAACAGTGCCCCGTGTGAGGCTCAAACTCACAACCTTCAGATTACGAGACTGACGCACTACCTACTGCGCTAACGAAGCAAGTTGCACCTACAGATCTGCAGAAGTTTATTGTGCATAGCAGAAAACTTATTTTTTTCATAATGTCACTGAGACGTTAGCGCATCTTTTCCCATATGGTCTAGCGGTTAGGATTCCTGGTTCTCACCCAGGTGGCCCGGGTTCGACTCCCGGTATGGGAATGCACCTTTATCTTAGCTACTGCCACCATTCAAAGACTGATGCGTGTTTTTCAATCAAAAATGTTTCTGGTAGATTTTCACTTTGCAACAAAAATACTTAACATTGGCGATGCATTATGACTTTTGCAAAAGATTTCCTTTTGTTTCATAGCTTAAGCCTTTTTCAACTACACAGTTTTACACAAAAGTGTCAAGGGACTCAACAAGCCATGTGTCCTGTCAGTCATTAGGGCTCCCATGTTCTTTCTAATCGGAAACAGTTTAGAACTGAATTGGAAAGTTCAGAGTTAGTGACAAAATCTCTTGAGAAAAGGAGGATGGCACTTGTGAGCAAAAAACTCATGATCTTCAAATTATTCAACTGACGTGCCAAAAACCTTGACCATGTAGCGTGTTTTAGCTCTTGTAATGTTTATGTTTTGTATTCAAAGCAAAACACTCTTTTTTTTTTTTTTTTTTTTTTACACCTGTCTTGCTGTTTACTGTACTGCTTACACCATGTGGAGAAAGACTTAGTTAGTATTCCTGGTTGACTGGTTCAATTCCTGCTATGGGAGAGACTTTTTTTTGGGACTAGTGTCCACATTCCAAAGCCGACACGTGCCTTGCAGACAGAATCAGTTTAGGTTGGAACTGCACTTTGCTGCCAAAAATGCAGACCACCAGATTTTTTGGATATTTATTTGCACAAAAGCTTATTTGATGTCATATCTCAAACCATTCATATCTCTCACTTTTAATTCCTGGGTGTTAAGGGACTCAACAAGCCTTTATCCCTGTCTGTCATTGGAGCTCCCCTTCCATCAATTGGTGATGTTTTGTTACTGAATGGAAAAGAGCTGTGACTCTCTAGCCAAGATAGTGGCAAAATCAGTTACGGAAACAAGGTACCAGTGCCCCATGTGAGAATCGAACTCACGACCTTCAGATTACGAGACTGACGCGCTACCTGCTGCGCTAACGAGGCAAGATGCATGTAATAATCTGCGGAAGTTGCTTGTGCAAAGCAGTACACCTCTTTTTTTTCATATTGTAAGTGAGCTGGCAGTACATCTTCTCCCGTATGGTCTAGCGCTTAGGATTCCTGGTTTTCACCCAGGTGGCCTGGGTTCGACTCCCGGTATGGAAACGCATCCTTTTCTACACCGTTGCCAACATTCAAAGACTGACGTGTGTTTTTAAAACAAACGTATTTCAGGTAGGATTTGTTTTTTTCAGGCAAAAATGCTGAACGCCCGCGTTTTGGCACTTCATTCTGACCCTTCACGCAAGATTCAATTTGGATTCGTAGCTCAACTCATTCTCAACCACCCCTTTTTACACCAAAGTGTCAAGAGACTCAACAACTCATGGGTCCTGTAAGTTATTTGGATTCCCATTTCCTTTCTAATGGAAAACGTTGTAGAATTGAATGGAAAAGTTCTAAGTTGGTGACAAAATCTCTCGAGAAAAGGAGGGAACAGTGCCCCGTGTGAGGCTCAAACTCACAACCTTCAGATTACGAGACTGACGCACTACCTACTGCGCTAACGAAGCAAGTTGCACCTACAGATCTGCAGAAGTTTATTGTGCATAGCAGAAAACTTATTTTTTTCATAATGTCACTGAGACGTTAGCGCATCTTTTCCCATATGGTCTAGCGGTTAGGATTCCTGGTTCTCACCCAGGTGGCCCGGGTTCGACTCCCGGTATGGGAATGCACCTTTATCTTAGCTACTGCCACCATTCAAAGACTGATGCGTGTTTTTCAATCAAAAATGTTTCTGGTAGATTTTCACTTTGCAACAAAAATACTTAACATTGGCGATGCATTATGACTTTTGCAAAAGATTTCCTTTTGTTTCATAGCTTAAGCCTTTTTCAACTACACAGTTTTACACAAAAGTGTCAAGGGACTCAACAAGCCATGTGTCCTGTCAGTCATTAGGGCTCCCATGTTCTTTCTAATCGGAAACAGTTTAGAACTGAATTGGAAAGTTCAGAGTTAGTGACAAAATCTCTTGAGAAAAGGAGGATGGCACTTGTGAGCAAAAAACTCATGATCTTCAAATTATTCAACTGACGTGCCAAAAACCTTGACCATGTAGCGTGTTTTAGCTCTTGTAATGTTTATGTTTTGTATTCAAAGCAAAACACTCTTTTTTTTTTTTTTTTTTTTTTACACCTGTCTTGCTGTTTACTGTACTGCTTACACCATGTGGAGAAAGACTTAGTTAGTATTCCTGGTTGACTGGTTCAATTCCTGCTATGGGAGAGACTTTTTTTTGGGACTAGTGTCCACATTCCAAAGCCGACACGTGCCTTGCAGACAGAATCAGTTTAGGTTGGAACTGCACTTTGCTGCCAAAAATGCAGACCACCAGATTTTTTGGATATTTATTTGCACAAAAGCTTATTTGATGTCATATCTCAAACCATTCATATCTCTCACTTTTAATTCCTGGGTGTTAAGGGACTCAACAAGCCTTTATCCCTGTCTGTCATTGGAGCTCCCCTTCCATCAATTGGTGATGTTTTGTTACTGAATGGAAAAGAGCTGTGACTCTCTAGCCAAGATAGTGGCAAAATCAGTTACGGAAACAAGGTACCAGTGCCCCATGTGAGAATCGAACTCACGACCTTCAGATTACGAGACTGACGCGCTACCTGCTGCGCTAACGAGGCAAGATGCATGTAATAATCTGCGGAAGTTGCTTGTGCAAAGCAGTACACCTCTTTTTTTTCATATTGTAAGTGAGCTGGCAGTACATCTTCTCCCGTATGGTCTAGCGCTTAGGATTCCTGGTTTTCACCCAGGTGGCCTGGGTTCGACTCCCGGTATGGAAACGCATCCTTTTCTACACCGTTGCCAACATTCAAAGACTGACGTGTGTTTTTAAAACAAACGTATTTCAGGTAGGATTTGTTTTTTTCAGGCAAAAATGCTGAACGCCCGCGTTTTGGCACTTCATTCTGACCCTTCACGCAAGATTCAATTTGGATTCGTAGCTCAACTCATTCTCAACCACCCCTTTTTACACCAAAGTGTCAAGAGACTCAACAACTCATGGGTCCTGTAAGTTATTTGGATTCCCATTTCCTTTCTAATGGAAAACGTTGTAGAATTGAATGGAAAAGTTCTAAGTTGGTGACAAAATCTCTCGAGAAAAGGAGGGAACAGTGCCCCGTGTGAGGCTCAAACTCACAACCTTCAGATTACGAGACTGACGCACTACCTACTGCGCTAACGAAGCAAGTTGCACCTGCAGATCTGCAGAAGTTTATTGTGCATAGCAGAAAACTTATTTTTTTCATAATGTCACTGAGACGTTAGCGCATCTTTTCCCATATGGTCTAGCGGTTAGGATTCCTGGTTCTCACCCAGGTGGCCCGGGTTCGACTCCCGGTATGGGAATGCACCTTTATCTTAGCTACTGCCACCATTCAAAGACTGATGCGTGTTTTTCAATCAAAAATGTTTCTGGTAGATTTTCACTTTGCAACAAAAATACTTAACATTGGCGATGCATTATGACTTTTGCAAAAGATTTCCTTTTGTTTCATAGCTTAAGCCTTTTTCAACTACACAGTTTTACACAAAAGTGTCAAGGGACTCAACAAGCCATGTGTCCTGTCAGTCATTAGGGCTCCCATGTTCTTTCTAATCGGAAACAGTTTAGAACTGAATTGGAAAGTTCAGAGTTAGTGACAAAATCTCTTGAGAAAAGGAGGATGGCACTTGTGAGCAAAAAACTCATGATCTTCAAATTATTCAACTGACGTGCCAAAAACCTTGACCATGTAGCGTGTTTTAGCTCTTGTAATGTTTATGTTTTGTATTCAAAGCAAAACACTCTTTTTTTTTTTTTTTTTTTTTTACACCTGTCTTGCTGTTTACTGTACTGCTTACACCATGTGGAGAAAGACTTAGTTAGTATTCCTGGTTGACTGGTTCAATTCCTGCTATGGGAGAGACTTTTTTTTGGGACTAGTGTCCACATTCCAAAGCCGACACGTGCCTTGCAGACAGAATCAGTTTAGGTTGGAACTGCACTTTGCTGCCAAAAATGCAGACCACCAGATTTTTTGGATATTTATTTGCACAAAAGCTTATTTGATGTCATATCTCAAACCATTCATATCTCTCACTTTTAATTCCTGGGTGTTAAGGGACTCAACAAGCCTTTATCCCTGTCTGTCATTGGAGCTCCCCTTCCATCAATTGGTGATGTTTTGTTACTGAATGGAAAAGAGCTGTGACTCTCTAGCCAAGATAGTGGCAAAATCAGTTACGGAAACAAGGTACCAGTGCCCCATGTGAGAATCGAACTCACGACCTTCAGATTACGAGACTGACGCGCTACCTGCTGCGCTAACGAGGCAAGATGCATGTAATAATCTGCGGAAGTTGCTTGTGCAAAGCAGTACACCTCTTTTTTTTCATATTGTAAGTGAGCTGGCAGTACATCTTCTCCCGTATGGTCTAGCGCTTAGGATTCCTGGTTTTCACCCAGGTGGCCTGGGTTCGACTCCCGGTATGGAAACGCATCCTTTTCTACACCGTTGCCAACATTCAAAGACTGACGTGTGTTTTTAAAACAAACGTATTTCAGGTAGGATTTGTTTTTTTCAGGCAAAAATGCTGAACGCCCGCGTTTTGGCACTTCATTCTGACCCTTCACGCAAGATTCAATTTGGATTCGTAGCTCAACTCATTCTCAACCACCCCTTTTTACACCAAAGTGTCAAGAGACTCAACAACTCATGGGTCCTGTAAGTTATTTGGATTCCCATTTCCTTTCTAATGGAAAACGTTGTAGAATTGAATGGAAAAGTTCTAAGTTGGTGACAAAATCTCTCGAGAAAAGGAGGGAACAGTGCCCCGTGTGAGGCTCAAACTCACAACCTTCAGATTACGAGACTGACGCACTACCTACTGCGCTAACGAAGCAAGTTGCACCTGCAGATCTGCAGAAGTTTATTGTGCATAGCAGAAAACTTATTTTTTTCATAATGTCACTGAGACGTTAGCGCATCTTTTCCCATATGGTCTAGCGGTTAGGATTCCTGGTTCTCACCCAGGTGGCCCGGGTTCGACTCCCGGTATGGGAATGCACCTTTATCTTAGCTACTGCCACCATTCAAAGACTGATGCGTGTTTTTCAATCAAAAATGTTTCTGGTAGATTTTCACTTTGCAACAAAAATACTTAACATTGGCGATGCATTATGACTTTTGCAAAAGATTTCCTTTTGTTTCATAGCTTAAGCCTTTTTCAACTACACAGTTTTACACAAAAGTGTCAAGGGACTCAACAAGCCATGTGTCCTGTCAGTCATTAGGGCTCCCATGTTCTTTCTAATCGGAAACAGTTTAGAACTGAATTGGAAAGTTCAGAGTTAGTGACAAAATCTCTTGAGAAAAGGAGGATGGCACTTGTGAGCAAAAAACTCATGATCTTCAAATTATTCAACTGACGTGCCAAAAACCTTGACCATGTAGCGTGTTTTAGCTCTTGTAATGTTTATGTTTTGTATTCAAAGCAAAACACTCTTTTTTTTTTTTTTTTTTTTTTACACCTGTCTTGCTGTTTACTGTACTGCTTACACCATGTGGAGAAAGACTTAGTTAGTATTCCTGGTTGACTGGTTCAATTCCTGCTATGGGAGAGACTTTTTTTTGGGACTAGTGTCCACATTCCAAAGCCGACACGTGCCTTGCAGACAGAATCAGTTTAGGTTGGAACTGCACTTTGCTGCCAAAAATGCAGACCACCAGATTTTTTGGATATTTATTTGCACAAAAGCTTATTTGATGTCATATCTCAAACCATTCATATCTCTCACTTTTAATTCCTGGGTGTTAAGGGACTCAACAAGCCTTTATCCCTGTCTGTCATTGGAGCTCCCCTTCCATCAATTGGTGATGTTTTGTTACTGAATGGAAAAGAGCTGTGACTCTCTAGCCAAGATAGTGGCAAAATCAGTTACGGAAACAAGGTACCAGTGCCCCATGTGAGAATCGAACTCACGACCTTCAGATTACGAGACTGACGCGCTACCTGCTGCGCTAACGAGGCAAGATGCATGTAATAATCTGCGGAAGTTGCTTGTGCAAAGCAGTACACCTCTTTTTTTTCATATTGTAAGTGAGCTGGCAGTACATCTTCTCCCGTATGGTCTAGCGCTTAGGATTCCTGGTTTTCACCCAGGTGGCCTGGGTTCGACTCCCGGTATGGAAACGCATCCTTTTCTACACCGTTGCCAACATTCAAAGACTGACGTGTGTTTTTAAAACAAACGTATTTCAGGTAGGATTTGTTTTTTTCAGGCAAAAATGCTGAACGCCCGCGTTTTGGCACTTCATTCTGACCCTTCACGCAAGATTCAATTTGGATTCGTAGCTCAACTCATTCTCAACCACCCCTTTTTACACCAAAGTGTCAAGAGACTCAACAACTCATGGGTCCTGTAAGTTATTTGGATTCCCATTTCCTTTCTAATGGAAAACGTTGTAGAATTGAATGGAAAAGTTCTAAGTTGGTGACAAAATCTCTCGAGAAAAGGAGGGAACAGTGCCCCGTGTGAGGCTCAAACTCACAACCTTCAGATTACGAGACTGACGCACTACCTACTGCGCTAACGAAGCAAGTTGCACCTGCAGATCTGCAGAAGTTTATTGTGCATAGCAGAAAACTTATTTTTTTCATAATGTCACTGAGACGTTAGCGCATCTTTTCCCATATGGTCTAGCGGTTAGGATTCCTGGTTCTCACCCAGGTGGCCCGGGTTCGACTCCCGGTATGGGAATGCACCTTTATCTTAGCTACTGCCACCATTCAAAGACTGATGCGTGTTTTTCAATCAAAAATGTTTCTGGTAGATTTTCACTTTGCAACAAAAATACTTAACATTGGCGATGCATTATGACTTTTGCAAAAGATTTCCTTTTGTTTCATAGCTTAAGCCTTTTTCAACTACACAGTTTTACACAAAAGTGTCAAGGGACTCAACAAGCCATGTGTCCTGTCAGTCATTAGGGCTCCCATGTTCTTTCTAATCGGAAACAGTTTAGAACTGAATTGGAAAGTTCAGAGTTAGTGACAAAATCTCTTGAGAAAAGGAGGATGGCACTTGTGAGCAAAAAACTCATGATCTTCAAATTATTCAACTGACGTGCCAAAAACCTTGACCATGTAGCGTGTTTTAGCTCTTGTAATGTTTATGTTTTGTATTCAAAGCAAAACACTCTTTTTTTTTTTTTTTTTTTTTTTACACCTGTCTTGCTGTTTACTGTACTGCTTACACCATGTGGAGAAAGACTTAGTTAGTATTCCTGGTTGACTGGTTCAATTCCTGCTATGGGAGAGACTTTTTTTTGGGACTAGTGTCCACATTCCAAAGCCGACACGTGCCTTGCAGACAGAATCAGTTTAGGTTGGAACTGCACTTTGCTGCCAAAAATGCAGACCACCAGATTTTTTGGATATTTATTTGCACAAAAGCTTATTTGATGTCATATCTCAAACCATTCATATCTCTCACTTTTAATTCCTGGGTGTTAAGGGACTCAACAAGCCTTTATCCCTGTCTGTCATTGGAGCTCCCCTTCCATCAATTGGTGATGTTTTGTTACTGAATGGAAAAGAGCTGTGACTCTCTAGCCAAGATAGTGGCAAAATCAGTTACGGAAACAAGGTACCAGTGCCCCATGTGAGAATCGAACTCACGACCTTCAGATTACGAGACTGACGCGCTACCTGCTGCGCTAACGAGGCAAGATGCATGTAATAATCTGCGGAAGTTGCTTGTGCAAAGCAGTACACCTCTTTTTTTTCATATTGTAAGTGAGCTGGCAGTACATCTTCTCCCGTATGGTCTAGCGCTTAGGATTCCTGGTTTTCACCCAGGTGGCCTGGGTTCGACTCCCGGTATGGAAACGCATCCTTTTCTACACCGTTGCCAACATTCAAAGACTGACGTGTGTTTTTAAAACAAACGTATTTCAGGTAGGATTTGTTTTTTTCAGGCAAAAATGCTGAACGCCCGCGTTTTGGCACTTCATTCTGACCCTTCACGCAAGATTCAATTTGGATTCGTAGCTCAACTCATTCTCAACCACCCCTTTTTACACCAAAGTGTCAAGAGACTCAACAACTCATGGGTCCTGTAAGTTATTTGGATTCCCATTTCCTTTCTAATGGAAAACGTTGTAGAATTGAATGGAAAAGTTCTAAGTTGGTGACAAAATCTCTCGAGAAAAGGAGGGAACAGTGCCCCGTGTGAGGCTCAAACTCACAACCTTCAGATTACGAGACTGACGCACTACCTACTGCGCTAACGAAGCAAGTTGCACCTGCAGATCTGCAGAAGTTTATTGTGCATAGCAGAAAACTTATTTTTTTCATAATGTCACTGAGACGTTAGCGCATCTTTTCCCATATGGTCTAGCGGTTAGGATTCCTGGTTCTCACCCAGGTGGCCCGGGTTCGACTCCCGGTATGGGAATGCACCTTTATCTTAGCTACTGCCACCATTCAAAGACTGATGCGTGTTTTTCAATCAAAAATGTTTCTGGTAGATTTTCACTTTGCAACAAAAATACTTAACATTGGCGATGCATTATGACTTTTGCAAAAGATTTCCTTTTGTTTCATAGCTTAAGCCTTTTTCAACTACACAGTTTTACACAAAAGTGTCAAGGGACTCAACAAGCCATGTGTCCTGTCAGTCATTAGGGCTCCCATGTTCTTTCTAATCGGAAACAGTTTAGAACTGAATTGGAAAGTTCAGAGTTAGTGACAAAATCTCTTGAGAAAAGGAGGATGGCACTTGTGAGCAAAAAACTCATGATCTTCAAATTATTCAACTGACGTGCCAAAAACCTTGACCATGTAGCGTGTTTTAGCTCTTGTAATGTTTATGTTTTGTATTCAAAGCAAAACACTCTTTTTTTTTTTTTTTTTTTTTTTACACCTGTCTTGCTGTTTACTGTACTGCTTACACCATGTGGAGAAAGACTTAGTTAGTATTCCTGGTTGACTGGTTCAATTCCTGCTATGGGAGAGACTTTTTTTTGGGACTAGTGTCCACATTCCAAAGCCGACACGTGCCTTGCAGACAGAATCAGTTTAGGTTGGAACTGCACTTTGCTGCCAAAAATGCAGACCACCAGATTTTTTGGATATTTATTTGCACAAAAGCTTATTTGATGTCATATCTCAAACCATTCATATCTCTCACTTTTAATTCCTGGGTGTTAAGGGACTCAACAAGCCTTTATCCCTGTCTGTCATTGGAGCTCCCCTTCCATCAATTGGTGATGTTTTGTTACTGAATGGAAAAGAGCTGTGACTCTCTAGCCAAGATAGTGGCAAAATCAGTTACGGAAACAAGGTACCAGTGCCCCATGTGAGAATCGAACTCACGACCTTCAGATTACGAGACTGACGCGCTACCTGCTGCGCTAACGAGGCAAGATGCATGTAATAATCTGCGGAAGTTGCTTGTGCAAAGCAGTACACCTCTTTTTTTTCATATTGTAAGTGAGCTGGCAGTACATCTTCTCCCGTATGGTCTAGCGCTTAGGATTCCTGGTTTTCACCCAGGTGGCCTGGGTTCGACTCCCGGTATGGAAACGCATCCTTTTCTACACCGTTGCCAACATTCAAAGACTGACGTGTGTTTTTAAAACAAACGTATTTCAGGTAGGATTTGTTTTTTTCAGGCAAAAATGCTGAACGCCCGCGTTTTGGCACTTCATTCTGACCCTTCACGCAAGATTCAATTTGGATTCGTAGCTCAACTCATTCTCAACCACCCCTTTTTACACCAAAGTGTCAAGAGACTCAACAACTCATGGGTCCTGTAAGTTATTTGGATTCCCATTTCCTTTCTAATGGAAAACGTTGTAGAATTGAATGGAAAAGTTCTAAGTTGGTGACAAAATCTCTCGAGAAAAGGAGGGAACAGTGCCCCGTGTGAGGCTCAAACTCACAACCTTCAGATTACGAGACTGACGCACTACCTACTGCGCTAACGAAGCAAGTTGCACCTACAGATCTGCAGAAGTTTATTGTGCATAGCAGAAAACTTATTTTTTTCATAATGTCACTGAGACGTTAGCGCATCTTTTCCCATATGGTCTAGCGGTTAGGATTCCTGGTTCTCACCCAGGTGGCCCGGGTTCGACTCCCGGTATGGGAATGCACCTTTATCTTAGCTACTGCCACCATTCAAAGACTGATGCGTGTTTTTCAATCAAAAATGTTTCTGGTAGATTTTCACTTTGCAACAAAAATACTTAACATTGGCGATGCATTATGACTTTTGCAAAAGATTTCCTTTTGTTTCATAGCTTAAGCCTTTTTCAACTACACAGTTTTACACAAAAGTGTCAAGGGACTCAACAAGCCATGTGTCCTGTCAGTCATTAGGGCTCCCATGTTCTTTCTAATCGGAAACAGTTTAGAACTGAATTGGAAAGTTCAGAGTTAGTGACAAAATCTCTTGAGAAAAGGAGGATGGCACTTGTGAGCAAAAAACTCATGATCTTCAAATTATTCAACTGACGTGCCAAAAACCTTGACCATGTAGCGTGTTTTAGCTCTTGTAATGTTTATGTTTTGTATTCAAAGCAAAACACTCTTTTTTTTTTTTTTTTTTTTTTTACACCTGTCTTGCTGTTTACTGTACTGCTTACACCATGTGGAGAAAGACTTAGTTAGTATTCCTGGTTGACTGGTTCAATTCCTGCTATGGGAGAGACTTTTTTTTGGGACTAGTGTCCACATTCCAAAGCCGACACGTGCCTTGCAGACAGAATCAGTTTAGGTTGGAACTGCACTTTGCTGCCAAAAATGCAGACCACCAGATTTTTTGGATATTTATTTGCACAAAAGCTTATTTGATGTCATATCTCAAACCATTCATATCTCTCACTTTTAATTCCTGGGTGTTAAGGGACTCAACAAGCCTTTATCCCTGTCTGTCATTGGAGCTCCCCTTCCATCAATTGGTGATGTTTTGTTACTGAATGGAAAAGAGCTGTGACTCTCTAGCCAAGATAGTGGCAAAATCAGTTACGGAAACAAGGTACCAGTGCCCCATGTGAGAATCGAACTCACGACCTTCAGATTACGAGACTGACGCGCTACCTGCTGCGCTAACGAGGCAAGATGCATGTAATAATCTGCGGAAGTTGCTTGTGCAAAGCAGTACACCTCTTTTTTTTCATATTGTAAGTGAGCTGGCAGTACATCTTCTCCCGTATGGTCTAGCGCTTAGGATTCCTGGTTTTCACCCAGGTGGCCTGGGTTCGACTCCCGGTATGGAAACGCATCCTTTTCTACACCGTTGCCAACATTCAAAGACTGACGTGTGTTTTTAAAACAAACGTATTTCAGGTAGGATTTGTTTTTTTCAGGCAAAAATGCTGAACGCCCGCGTTTTGGCACTTCATTCTGACCCTTCACGCAAGATTCAATTTGGATTCGTAGCTCAACTCATTCTCAACCACCCCTTTTTACACCAAAGTGTCAAGAGACTCAACAACTCATGGGTCCTGTAAGTTATTTGGATTCCCATTTCCTTTCTAATGGAAAACGTTGTAGAATTGAATGGAAAAGTTCTAAGTTGGTGACAAAATCTCTCGAGAAAAGGAGGGAACAGTGCCCCGTGTGAGGCTCAAACTCACAACCTTCAGATTACGAGACTGACGCACTACCTACTGCGCTAACGAAGCAAGTTGCACCTGCAGATCTGCAGAAGTTTATTGTGCATAGCAGAAAACTTATTTTTTTCATAATGTCACTGAGACGTTAGCGCATCTTTTCCCATATGGTCTAGCGGTTAGGATTCCTGGTTCTCACCCAGGTGGCCCGGGTTCGACTCCCGGTATGGGAATGCACCTTTATCTTAGCTACTGCCACCATTCAAAGACTGATGCGTGTTTTTCAATCAAAAATGTTTCTGGTAGATTTTCACTTTGCAACAAAAATACTTAACATTGGCGATGCATTATGACTTTTGCAAAAGATTTCCTTTTGTTTCATAGCTTAAGCCTTTTTCAACTACACAGTTTTACACAAAAGTGTCAAGGGACTCAACAAGCCATGTGTCCTGTCAGTCATTAGGGCTCCCATGTTCTTTCTAATCGGAAACAGTTTAGAACTGAATTGGAAAGTTCAGAGTTAGTGACAAAATCTCTTGAGAAAAGGAGGATGGCACTTGTGAGCAAAAAACTCATGATCTTCAAATTATTCAACTGACGTGCCAAAAACCTTGACCATGTAGCGTGTTTTAGCTCTTGTAATGTTTATGTTTTGTATTCAAAGCAAAACACTCTTTTTTTTTTTTTTTTTTTTTTTACACCTGTCTTGCTGTTTACTGTACTGCTTACACCATGTGGAGAAAGACTTAGTTAGTATTCCTGGTTGACTGGTTCAATTCCTGCTATGGGAGAGACTTTTTTTTGGGACTAGTGTCCACATTCCAAAGCCGACACGTGCCTTGCAGACAGAATCAGTTTAGGTTGGAACTGCACTTTGCTGCCAAAAATGCAGACCACCAGATTTTTTGGATATTTATTTGCACAAAAGCTTATTTGATGTCATATCTCAAACCATTCATATCTCTCACTTTTAATTCCTGGGTGTTAAGGGACTCAACAAGCCTTTATCCCTGTCTGTCATTGGAGCTCCCCTTCCATCAATTGGTGATGTTTTGTTACTGAATGGAAAAGAGCTGTGACTCTCTAGCCAAGATAGTGGCAAAATCAGTTACGGAAACAAGGTACCAGTGCCCCATGTGAGAATCGAACTCACGACCTTCAGATTACGAGACTGACGCGCTACCTGCTGCGCTAACGAGGCAAGATGCATGTAATAATCTGCGGAAGTTGCTTGTGCAAAGCAGTACACCTCTTTTTTTTCATATTGTAAGTGAGCTGGCAGTACATCTTCTCCCGTATGGTCTAGCGCTTAGGATTCCTGGTTTTCACCCAGGTGGCCTGGGTTCGACTCCCGGTATGGAAACGCATCCTTTTCTACACCGTTGCCAACATTCAAAGACTGACGTGTGTTTTTAAAACAAACGTATTTCAGGTAGGATTTGTTTTTTTCAGGCAAAAATGCTGAACGCCCGCGTTTTGGCACTTCATTCTGACCCTTCACGCAAGATTCAATTTGGATTCGTAGCTCAACTCATTCTCAACCACCCCTTTTTACACCAAAGTGTCAAGAGACTCAACAACTCATGGGTCCTGTAAGTTATTTGGATTCCCATTTCCTTTCTAATGGAAAACGTTGTAGAATTGAATGGAAAAGTTCTAAGTTGGTGACAAAATCTCTCGAGAAAAGGAGGGAACAGTGCCCCGTGTGAGGCTCAAACTCACAACCTTCAGATTACGAGACTGACGCACTACCTACTGCGCTAACGAAGCAAGTTGCACCTGCAGATCTGCAGAAGTTTATTGTGCATAGCAGAAAACTTATTTTTTTCATAATGTCACTGAGACGTTAGCGCATCTTTTCCCATATGGTCTAGCGGTTAGGATTCCTGGTTCTCACCCAGGTGGCCCGGGTTCGACTCCCGGTATGGGAATGCACCTTTATCTTAGCTACTGCCACCATTCAAAGACTGATGCGTGTTTTTCAATCAAAAATGTTTCTGGTAGATTTTCACTTTGCAACAAAAATACTTAACATTGGCGATGCATTATGACTTTTGCAAAAGATTTCCTTTTGTTTCATAGCTTAAGCCTTTTTCAACTACACAGTTTTACACAAAAGTGTCAAGGGACTCAACAAGCCATGTGTCCTGTCAGTCATTAGGGCTCCCATGTTCTTTCTAATCGGAAACAGTTTAGAACTGAATTGGAAAGTTCAGAGTTAGTGACAAAATCTCTTGAGAAAAGGAGGATGGCACTTGTGAGCAAAAAACTCATGATCTTCAAATTATTCAACTGACGTGCCAAAAACCTTGACCATGTAGCGTGTTTTAGCTCTTGTAATGTTTATGTTTTGTATTCAAAGCAAAACACTCTTTTTTTTTTTTTTTTTTTTTTTACACCTGTCTTGCTGTTTACTGTACTGCTTACACCATGTGGAGAAAGACTTAGTTAGTATTCCTGGTTGACTGGTTCAATTCCTGCTATGGGAGAGACTTTTTTTTGGGACTAGTGTCCACATTCCAAAGCCGACACGTGCCTTGCAGACAGAATCAGTTTAGGTTGGAACTGCACTTTGCTGCCAAAAATGCAGACCACCAGATTTTTTGGATATTTATTTGCACAAAAGCTTATTTGATGTCATATCTCAAACCATTCATATCTCTCACTTTTAATTCCTGGGTGTTAAGGGACTCAACAAGCCTTTATCCCTGTCTGTCATTGGAGCTCCCCTTCCATCAATTGGTGATGTTTTGTTACTGAATGGAAAAGAGCTGTGACTCTCTAGCCAAGATAGTGGCAAAATCAGTTACGGAAACAAGGTACCAGTGCCCCATGTGAGAATCGAACTCACGACCTTCAGATTACGAGACTGACGCGCTACCTGCTGCGCTAACGAGGCAAGATGCATGTAATAATCTGCGGAAGTTGCTTGTGCAAAGCAGTACACCTCTTTTTTTTCATATTGTAAGTGAGCTGGCAGTACATCTTCTCCCGTATGGTCTAGCGCTTAGGATTCCTGGTTTTCACCCAGGTGGCCTGGGTTCGACTCCCGGTATGGAAACGCATCCTTTTCTACACCGTTGCCAACATTCAAAGACTGACGTGTGTTTTTAAAACAAACGTATTTCAGGTAGGATTTGTTTTTTTCAGGCAAAAATGCTGAACGCCCGCGTTTTGGCACTTCATTCTGACCCTTCACGCAAGATTCAATTTGGATTCGTAGCTCAACTCATTCTCAACCACCCCTTTTTACACCAAAGTGTCAAGAGACTCAACAACTCATGGGTCCTGTAAGTTATTTGGATTCCCATTTCCTTTCTAATGGAAAACGTTGTAGAATTGAATGGAAAAGTTCTAAGTTGGTGACAAAATCTCTCGAGAAAAGGAGGGAACAGTGCCCCGTGTGAGGCTCAAACTCACAACCTTCAGATTACGAGACTGACGCACTACCTACTGCGCTAACGAAGCAAGTTGCACCTGCAGATCTGCAGAAGTTTATTGTGCATAGCAGAAAACTTATTTTTTTCATAATGTCACTGAGACGTTAGCGCATCTTTTCCCATATGGTCTAGCGGTTAGGATTCCTGGTTCTCACCCAGGTGGCCCGGGTTCGACTCCCGGTATGGGAATGCACCTTTATCTTAGCTACTGCCACCATTCAAAGACTGATGCGTGTTTTTCAATCAAAAATGTTTCTGGTAGATTTTCACTTTGCAACAAAAATACTTAACATTGGCGATGCATTATGACTTTTGCAAAAGATTTCCTTTTGTTTCATAGCTTAAGCCTTTTTCAACTACACAGTTTTACACAAAAGTGTCAAGGGACTCAACAAGCCATGTGTCCTGTCAGTCATTAGGGCTCCCATGTTCTTTCTAATCGGAAACAGTTTAGAACTGAATTGGAAAGTTCAGAGTTAGTGACAAAATCTCTTGAGAAAAGGAGGATGGCACTTGTGAGCAAAAAACTCATGATCTTCAAATTATTCAACTGACGTGCCAAAAACCTTGACCATGTAGCGTGTTTTAGCTCTTGTAATGTTTATGTTTTGTATTCAAAGCAAAACACTCTTTTTTTTTTTTTTTTTTTTTTTACACCTGTCTTGCTGTTTACTGTACTGCTTACACCATGTGGAGAAAGACTTAGTTAGTATTCCTGGTTGACTGGTTCAATTCCTGCTATGGGAGAGACTTTTTTTTGGGACTAGTGTCCACATTCCAAAGCCGACACGTGCCTTGCAGACAGAATCAGTTTAGGTTGGAACTGCACTTTGCTGCCAAAAATGCAGACCACCAGATTTTTTGGATATTTATTTGCACAAAAGCTTATTTGATGTCATATCTCAAACCATTCATATCTCTCACTTTTAATTCCTGGGTGTTAAGGGACTCAACAAGCCTTTATCCCTGTCTGTCATTGGAGCTCCCCTTCCATCAATTGGTGATGTTTTGTTACTGAATGGAAAAGAGCTGTGACTCTCTAGCCAAGATAGTGGCAAAATCAGTTACGGAAACAAGGTACCAGTGCCCCATGTGAGAATCGAACTCACGACCTTCAGATTACGAGACTGACGCGCTACCTGCTGCGCTAACGAGGCAAGATGCATGTAATAATCTGCGGAAGTTGCTTGTGCAAAGCAGTACACCTCTTTTTTTTCATATTGTAAGTGAGCTGGCAGTACATCTTCTCCCGTATGGTCTAGCGCTTAGGATTCCTGGTTTTCACCCAGGTGGCCTGGGTTCGACTCCCGGTATGGAAACGCATCCTTTTCTACACCGTTGCCAACATTCAAAGACTGACGTGTGTTTTTAAAACAAACGTATTTCAGGTAGGATTTGTTTTTTTCAGGCAAAAATGCTGAACGCCCGCGTTTTGGCACTTCATTCTGACCCTTCACGCAAGATTCAATTTGGATTCGTAGCTCAACTCATTCTCAACCACCCCTTTTTACACCAAAGTGTCAAGAGACTCAACAACTCATGGGTCCTGTAAGTTATTTGGATTCCCATTTCCTTTCTAATGGAAAACGTTGTAGAATTGAATGGAAAAGTTCTAAGTTGGTGACAAAATCTCTCGAGAAAAGGAGGGAACAGTGCCCCGTGTGAGGCTCAAACTCACAACCTTCAGATTACGAGACTGACGCACTACCTACTGCGCTAACGAAGCAAGTTGCACCTGCAGATCTGCAGAAGTTTATTGTGCATAGCAGAAAACTTATTTTTTTCATAATGTCACTGAGACGTTAGCGCATCTTTTCCCATATGGTCTAGCGGTTAGGATTCCTGGTTCTCACCCAGGTGGCCCGGGTTCGACTCCCGGTATGGGAATGCACCTTTATCTTAGCTACTGCCACCATTCAAAGACTGATGCGTGTTTTTCAATCAAAAATGTTTCTGGTAGATTTTCACTTTGCAACAAAAATACTTAACATTGGCGATGCATTATGACTTTTGCAAAAGATTTCCTTTTGTTTCATAGCTTAAGCCTTTTTCAACTACACAGTTTTACACAAAAGTGTCAAGGGACTCAACAAGCCATGTGTCCTGTCAGTCATTAGGGCTCCCATGTTCTTTCTAATCGGAAACAGTTTAGAACTGAATTGGAAAGTTCAGAGTTAGTGACAAAATCTCTTGAGAAAAGGAGGATGGCACTTGTGAGCAAAAAACTCATGATCTTCAAATTATTCAACTGACGTGCCAAAAACCTTGACCATGTAGCGTGTTTTAGCTCTTGTAATGTTTATGTTTTGTATTCAAAGCAAAACACTCTTTTTTTTTTTTTTTTTTTTTTTACACCTGTCTTGCTGTTTACTGTACTGCTTACACCATGTGGAGAAAGACTTAGTTAGTATTCCTGGTTGACTGGTTCAATTCCTGCTATGGGAGAGACTTTTTTTTGGGACTAGTGTCCACATTCCAAAGCCGACACGTGCCTTGCAGACAGAATCAGTTTAGGTTGGAACTGCACTTTGCTGCCAAAAATGCAGACCACCAGATTTTTTGGATATTTATTTGCACAAAAGCTTATTTGATGTCATATCTCAAACCATTCATATCTCTCACTTTTAATTCCTGGGTGTTAAGGGACTCAACAAGCCTTTATCCCTGTCTGTCATTGGAGCTCCCCTTCCATCAATTGGTGATGTTTTGTTACTGAATGGAAAAGAGCTGTGACTCTCTAGCCAAGATAGTGGCAAAATCAGTTACGGAAACAAGGTACCAGTGCCCCATGTGAGAATCGAACTCACGACCTTCAGATTACGAGACTGACGCGCTACCTGCTGCGCTAACGAGGCAAGATGCATGTAATAATCTGCGGAAGTTGCTTGTGCAAAGCAGTACACCTCTTTTTTTTCATATTGTAAGTGAGCTGGCAGTACATCTTCTCCCGTATGGTCTAGCGCTTAGGATTCCTGGTTTTCACCCAGGTGGCCTGGGTTCGACTCCCGGTATGGAAACGCATCCTTTTCTACACCGTTGCCAACATTCAAAGACTGACGTGTGTTTTTAAAACAAACGTATTTCAGGTAGGATTTGTTTTTTTCAGGCAAAAATGCTGAACGCCCGCGTTTTGGCACTTCATTCTGACCCTTCACGCAAGATTCAATTTGGATTCGTAGCTCAACTCATTCTCAACCACCCCTTTTTACACCAAAGTGTCAAGAGACTCAACAACTCATGGGTCCTGTAAGTTATTTGGATTCCCATTTCCTTTCTAATGGAAAACGTTGTAGAATTGAATGGAAAAGTTCTAAGTTGGTGACAAAATCTCTCGAGAAAAGGAGGGAACAGTGCCCCGTGTGAGGCTCAAACTCACAACCTTCAGATTACGAGACTGACGCACTACCTACTGCGCTAACGAAGCAAGTTGCACCTGCAGATCTGCAGAAGTTTATTGTGCATAGCAGAAAACTTATTTTTTTCATAATGTCACTGAGACGTTAGCGCATCTTTTCCCATATGGTCTAGCGGTTAGGATTCCTGGTTCTCACCCAGGTGGCCCGGGTTCGACTCCCGGTATGGGAATGCACCTTTATCTTAGCTACTGCCACCATTCAAAGACTGATGCGTGTTTTTCAATCAAAAATGTTTCTGGTAGATTTTCACTTTGCAACAAAAATACTTAACATTGGCGATGCATTATGACTTTTGCAAAAGATTTCCTTTTGTTTCATAGCTTAAGCCTTTTTCAACTACACAGTTTTACACAAAAGTGTCAAGGGACTCAACAAGCCATGTGTCCTGTCAGTCATTAGGGCTCCCATGTTCTTTCTAATCGGAAACAGTTTAGAACTGAATTGGAAAGTTCAGAGTTAGTGACAAAATCTCTTGAGAAAAGGAGGATGGCACTTGTGAGCAAAAAACTCATGATCTTCAAATTATTCAACTGACGTGCCAAAAACCTTGACCATGTAGCGTGTTTTAGCTCTTGTAATGTTTATGTTTTGTATTCAAAGCAAAACACTCTTTTTTTTTTTTTTTTTTTTTTTACACCTGTCTTGCTGTTTACTGTACTGCTTACACCATGTGGAGAAAGACTTAGTTAGTATTCCTGGTTGACTGGTTCAATTCCTGCTATGGGAGAGACTTTTTTTTGGGACTAGTGTCCACATTCCAAAGCCGACACGTGCCTTGCAGACAGAATCAGTTTAGGTTGGAACTGCACTTTGCTGCCAAAAATGCAGACCACCAGATTTTTTGGATATTTATTTGCACAAAAGCTTATTTGATGTCATATCTCAAACCATTCATATCTCTCACTTTTAATTCCTGGGTGTTAAGGGACTCAACAAGCCTTTATCCCTGTCTGTCATTGGAGCTCCCCTTCCATCAATTGGTGATGTTTTGTTACTGAATGGAAAAGAGCTGTGACTCTCTAGCCAAGATAGTGGCAAAATCAGTTACGGAAACAAGGTACCAGTGCCCCATGTGAGAATCGAACTCACGACCTTCAGATTACGAGACTGACGCGCTACCTGCTGCGCTAACGAGGCAAGATGCATGTAATAATCTGCGGAAGTTGCTTGTGCAAAGCAGTACACCTCTTTTTTTTCATATTGTAAGTGAGCTGGCAGTACATCTTCTCCCGTATGGTCTAGCGCTTAGGATTCCTGGTTTTCACCCAGGTGGCCTGGGTTCGACTCCCGGTATGGAAACGCATCCTTTTCTACACCGTTGCCAACATTCAAAGACTGACGTGTGTTTTTAAAACAAACGTATTTCAGGTAGGATTTGTTTTTTTCAGGCAAAAATGCTGAACGCCCGCGTTTTGGCACTTCATTCTGACCCTTCACGCAAGATTCAATTTGGATTCGTAGCTCAACTCATTCTCAACCACCCCTTTTTACACCAAAGTGTCAAGAGACTCAACAACTCATGGGTCCTGTAAGTTATTTGGATTCCCATTTCCTTTCTAATGGAAAACGTTGTAGAATTGAATGGAAAAGTTCTAAGTTGGTGACAAAATCTCTCGAGAAAAGGAGGGAACAGTGCCCCGTGTGAGGCTCAAACTCACAACCTTCAGATTACGAGACTGACGCACTACCTACTGCGCTAACGAAGCAAGTTGCACCTGCAGATCTGCAGAAGTTTATTGTGCATAGCAGAAAACTTATTTTTTTCATAATGTCACTGAGACGTTAGCGCATCTTTTCCCATATGGTCTAGCGGTTAGGATTCCTGGTTCTCACCCAGGTGGCCCGGGTTCGACTCCCGGTATGGGAATGCACCTTTATCTTAGCTACTGCCACCATTCAAAGACTGATGCGTGTTTTTCAATCAAAAATGTTTCTGGTAGATTTTCACTTTGCAACAAAAATACTTAACATTGGCGATGCATTATGACTTTTGCAAAAGATTTCCTTTTGTTTCATAGCTTAAGCCTTTTTCAACTACACAGTTTTACACAAAAGTGTCAAGGGACTCAACAAGCCATGTGTCCTGTCAGTCATTAGGGCTCCCATGTTCTTTCTAATCGGAAACAGTTTAGAACTGAATTGGAAAGTTCAGAGTTAGTGACAAAATCTCTTGAGAAAAGGAGGATGGCACTTGTGAGCAAAAAACTCATGATCTTCAAATTATTCAACTGACGTGCCAAAAACCTTGACCATGTAGCGTGTTTTAGCTCTTGTAATGTTTATGTTTTGTATTCAAAGCAAAACACTCTTTTTTTTTTTTTTTTTTTTTTTACACCTGTCTTGCTGTTTACTGTACTGCTTACACCATGTGGAGAAAGACTTAGTTAGTATTCCTGGTTGACTGGTTCAATTCCTGCTATGGGAGAGACTTTTTTTTGGGACTAGTGTCCACATTCCAAAGCCGACACGTGCCTTGCAGACAGAATCAGTTTAGGTTGGAACTGCACTTTGCTGCCAAAAATGCAGACCACCAGATTTTTTGGATATTTATTTGCACAAAAGCTTATTTGATGTCATATCTCAAACCATTCATATCTCTCACTTTTAATTCCTGGGTGTTAAGGGACTCAACAAGCCTTTATCCCTGTCTGTCATTGGAGCTCCCCTTCCATCAATTGGTGATGTTTTGTTACTGAATGGAAAAGAGCTGTGACTCTCTAGCCAAGATAGTGGCAAAATCAGTTACGGAAACAAGGTACCAGTGCCCCATGTGAGAATCGAACTCACGACCTTCAGATTACGAGACTGACGCGCTACCTGCTGCGCTAACGAGGCAAGATGCATGTAATAATCTGCGGAAGTTGCTTGTGCAAAGCAGTACACCTCTTTTTTTTCATATTGTAAGTGAGCTGGCAGTACATCTTCTCCCGTATGGTCTAGCGCTTAGGATTCCTGGTTTTCACCCAGGTGGCCTGGGTTCGACTCCCGGTATGGAAACGCATCCTTTTCTACACCGTTGCCAACATTCAAAGACTGACGTGTGTTTTTAAAACAAACGTATTTCAGGTAGGATTTGTTTTTTTCAGGCAAAAATGCTGAACGCCCGCGTTTTGGCACTTCATTCTGACCCTTCACGCAAGATTCAATTTGGATTCGTAGCTCAACTCATTCTCAACCACCCCTTTTTACACCAAAGTGTCAAGAGACTCAACAACTCATGGGTCCTGTAAGTTATTTGGATTCCCATTTCCTTTCTAATGGAAAACGTTGTAGAATTGAATGGAAAAGTTCTAAGTTGGTGACAAAATCTCTCGAGAAAAGGAGGGAACAGTGCCCCGTGTGAGGCTCAAACTCACAACCTTCAGATTACGAGACTGACGCACTACCTACTGCGCTAACGAAGCAAGTTGCACCTGCAGATCTGCAGAAGTTTATTGTGCATAGCAGAAAACTTATTTTTTTCATAATGTCACTGAGACGTTAGCGCATCTTTTCCCATATGGTCTAGCGGTTAGGATTCCTGGTTCTCACCCAGGTGGCCCGGGTTCGACTCCCGGTATGGGAATGCACCTTTATCTTAGCTACTGCCACCATTCAAAGACTGATGCGTGTTTTTCAATCAAAAATGTTTCTGGTAGATTTTCACTTTGCAACAAAAATACTTAACATTGGCGATGCATTATGACTTTTGCAAAAGATTTCCTTTTGTTTCATAGCTTAAGCCTTTTTCAACTACACAGTTTTACACAAAAGTGTCAAGGGACTCAACAAGCCATGTGTCCTGTCAGTCATTAGGGCTCCCATGTTCTTTCTAATCGGAAACAGTTTAGAACTGAATTGGAAAGTTCAGAGTTAGTGACAAAATCTCTTGAGAAAAGGAGGATGGCACTTGTGAGCAAAAAACTCATGATCTTCAAATTATTCAACTGACGTGCCAAAAACCTTGACCATGTAGCGTGTTTTAGCTCTTGTAATGTTTATGTTTTGTATTCAAAGCAAAACACTCTTTTTTTTTTTTTTTTTTTTTTTACACCTGTCTTGCTGTTTACTGTACTGCTTACACCATGTGGAGAAAGACTTAGTTAGTATTCCTGGTTGACTGGTTCAATTCCTGCTATGGGAGAGACTTTTTTTTGGGACTAGTGTCCACATTCCAAAGCCGACACGTGCCTTGCAGACAGAATCAGTTTAGGTTGGAACTGCACTTTGCTGCCAAAAATGCAGACCACCAGATTTTTTGGATATTTATTTGCACAAAAGCTTATTTGATGTCATATCTCAAACCATTCATATCTCTCACTTTTAATTCCTGGGTGTTAAGGGACTCAACAAGCCTTTATCCCTGTCTGTCATTGGAGCTCCCCTTCCATCAATTGGTGATGTTTTGTTACTGAATGGAAAAGAGCTGTGACTCTCTAGCCAAGATAGTGGCAAAATCAGTTACGGAAACAAGGTACCAGTGCCCCATGTGAGAATCGAACTCACGACCTTCAGATTACGAGACTGACGCGCTACCTGCTGCGCTAACGAGGCAAGATGCATGTAATAATCTGCGGAAGTTGCTTGTGCAAAGCAGTACACCTCTTTTTTTTCATATTGTAAGTGAGCTGGCAGTACATCTTCTCCCGTATGGTCTAGCGCTTAGGATTCCTGGTTTTCACCCAGGTGGCCTGGGTTCGACTCCCGGTATGGAAACGCATCCTTTTCTACACCGTTGCCAACATTCAAAGACTGACGTGTGTTTTTAAAACAAACGTATTTCAGGTAGGATTTGTTTTTTTCAGGCAAAAATGCTGAACGCCCGCGTTTTGGCACTTCATTCTGACCCTTCACGCAAGATTCAATTTGGATTCGTAGCTCAACTCATTCTCAACCACCCCTTTTTACACCAAAGTGTCAAGAGACTCAACAACTCATGGGTCCTGTAAGTTATTTGGATTCCCATTTCCTTTCTAATGGAAAACGTTGTAGAATTGAATGGAAAAGTTCTAAGTTGGTGACAAAATCTCTCGAGAAAAGGAGGGAACAGTGCCCCGTGTGAGGCTCAAACTCACAACCTTCAGATTACGAGACTGACGCACTACCTACTGCGCTAACGAAGCAAGTTGCACCTGCAGATCTGCAGAAGTTTATTGTGCATAGCAGAAAACTTATTTTTTTCATAATGTCACTGAGACGTTAGCGCATCTTTTCCCATATGGTCTAGCGGTTAGGATTCCTGGTTCTCACCCAGGTGGCCCGGGTTCGACTCCCGGTATGGGAATGCACCTTTATCTTAGCTACTGCCACCATTCAAAGACTGATGCGTGTTTTTCAATCAAAAATGTTTCTGGTAGATTTTCACTTTGCAACAAAAATACTTAACATTGGCGATGCATTATGACTTTTGCAAAAGATTTCCTTTTGTTTCATAGCTTAAGCCTTTTTCAACTACACAGTTTTACACAAAAGTGTCAAGGGACTCAACAAGCCATGTGTCCTGTCAGTCATTAGGGCTCCCATGTTCTTTCTAATCGGAAACAGTTTAGAACTGAATTGGAAAGTTCAGAGTTAGTGACAAAATCTCTTGAGAAAAGGAGGATGGCACTTGTGAGCAAAAAACTCATGATCTTCAAATTATTCAACTGACGTGCCAAAAACCTTGACCATGTAGCGTGTTTTAGCTCTTGTAATGTTTATGTTTTGTATTCAAAGCAAAACACTCTTTTTTTTTTTTTTTTTTTTTTACACCTGTCTTGCTGTTTACTGTACTGCTTACACCATGTGGAGAAAGACTTAGTTAGTATTCCTGGTTGACTGGTTCAATTCCTGCTATGGGAGAGACTTTTTTTTGGGACTAGTGTCCACATTCCAAAGCCGACACGTGCCTTGCAGACAGAATCAGTTTAGGTTGGAACTGCACTTTGCTGCCAAAAATGCAGACCACCAGATTTTTTGGATATTTATTTGCACAAAAGCTTATTTGATGTCATATCTCAAACCATTCATATCTCTCACTTTTAATTCCTGGGTGTTAAGGGACTCAACAAGCCTTTATCCCTGTCTGTCATTGGAGCTCCCCTTCCATCAATTGGTGATGTTTTGTTACTGAATGGAAAAGAGCTGTGACTCTCTAGCCAAGATAGTGGCAAAATCAGTTACGGAAACAAGGTACCAGTGCCCCATGTGAGAATCGAACTCACGACCTTCAGATTACGAGACTGACGCGCTACCTGCTGCGCTAACGAGGCAAGATGCATGTAATAATCTGCGGAAGTTGCTTGTGCAAAGCAGTACACCTCTTTTTTTTCATATTGTAAGTGAGCTGGCAGTACATCTTCTCCCGTATGGTCTAGCGCTTAGGATTCCTGGTTTTCACCCAGGTGGCCTGGGTTCGACTCCCGGTATGGAAACGCATCCTTTTCTACACCGTTGCCAACATTCAAAGACTGACGTGTGTTTTTAAAACAAACGTATTTCAGGTAGGATTTGTTTTTTTCAGGCAAAAATGCTGAACGCCCGCGTTTTGGCACTTCATTCTGACCCTTCACGCAAGATTCAATTTGGATTCGTAGCTCAACTCATTCTCAACCACCCCTTTTTACACCAAAGTGTCAAGAGACTCAACAACTCATGGGTCCTGTAAGTTATTTGGATTCCCATTTCCTTTCTAATGGAAAACGTTGTAGAATTGAATGGAAAAGTTCTAAGTTGGTGACAAAATCTCTCGAGAAAAGGAGGGAACAGTGCCCCGTGTGAGGCTCAAACTCACAACCTTCAGATTACGAGACTGACGCACTACCTACTGCGCTAACGAAGCAAGTTGCACCTGCAGATCTGCAGAAGTTTATTGTGCATAGCAGAAAACTTATTTTTTTCATAATGTCACTGAGACGTTAGCGCATCTTTTCCCATATGGTCTAGCGGTTAGGATTCCTGGTTCTCACCCAGGTGGCCCGGGTTCGACTCCCGGTATGGGAATGCACCTTTATCTTAGCTACTGCCACCATTCAAAGACTGATGCGTGTTTTTCAATCAAAAATGTTTCTGGTAGATTTTCACTTTGCAACAAAAATACTTAACATTGGCGATGCATTATGACTTTTGCAAAAGATTTCCTTTTGTTTCATAGCTTAAGCCTTTTTCAACTACACAGTTTTACACAAAAGTGTCAAGGGACTCAACAAGCCATGTGTCCTGTCAGTCATTAGGGCTCCCATGTTCTTTCTAATCGGAAACAGTTTAGAACTGAATTGGAAAGTTCAGAGTTAGTGACAAAATCTCTTGAGAAAAGGAGGATGGCACTTGTGAGCAAAAAACTCATGATCTTCAAATTATTCAACTGACGTGCCAAAAACCTTGACCATGTAGCGTGTTTTAGCTCTTGTAATGTTTATGTTTTGTATTCAAAGCAAAACACTCTTTTTTTTTTTTTTTTTTTTTTTACACCTGTCTTGCTGTTTACTGTACTGCTTACACCATGTGGAGAAAGACTTAGTTAGTATTCCTGGTTGACTGGTTCAATTCCTGCTATGGGAGAGACTTTTTTTTGGGACTAGTGTCCACATTCCAAAGCCGACACGTGCCTTGCAGACAGAATCAGTTTAGGTTGGAACTGCACTTTGCTGCCAAAAATGCAGACCACCAGATTTTTTGGATATTTATTTGCACAAAAGCTTATTTGATGTCATATCTCAAACCATTCATATCTCTCACTTTTAATTCCTGGGTGTTAAGGGACTCAACAAGCCTTTATCCCTGTCTGTCATTGGAGCTCCCCTTCCATCAATTGGTGATGTTTTGTTACTGAATGGAAAAGAGCTGTGACTCTCTAGCCAAGATAGTGGCAAAATCAGTTACGGAAACAAGGTACCAGTGCCCCATGTGAGAATCGAACTCACGACCTTCAGATTACGAGACTGACGCGCTACCTGCTGCGCTAACGAGGCAAGATGCATGTAATAATCTGCGGAAGTTGCTTGTGCAAAGCAGTACACCTCTTTTTTTTCATATTGTAAGTGAGCTGGCAGTACATCTTCTCCCGTATGGTCTAGCGCTTAGGATTCCTGGTTTTCACCCAGGTGGCCTGGGTTCGACTCCCGGTATGGAAACGCATCCTTTTCTACACCGTTGCCAACATTCAAAGACTGACGTGTGTTTTTAAAACAAACGTATTTCAGGTAGGATTTGTTTTTTTCAGGCAAAAATGCTGAACGCCCGCGTTTTGGCACTTCATTCTGACCCTTCACGCAAGATTCAATTTGGATTCGTAGCTCAACTCATTCTCAACCACCCCTTTTTACACCAAAGTGTCAAGAGACTCAACAACTCATGGGTCCTGTAAGTTATTTGGATTCCCATTTCCTTTCTAATGGAAAACGTTGTAGAATTGAATGGAAAAGTTCTAAGTTGGTGACAAAATCTCTCGAGAAAAGGAGGGAACAGTGCCCCGTGTGAGGCTCAAACTCACAACCTTCAGATTACGAGACTGACGCACTACCTACTGCGCTAACGAAGCAAGTTGCACCTGCAGATCTGCAGAAGTTTATTGTGCATAGCAGAAAACTTATTTTTTTCATAATGTCACTGAGACGTTAGCGCATCTTTTCCCATATGGTCTAGCGGTTAGGATTCCTGGTTCTCACCCAGGTGGCCCGGGTTCGACTCCCGGTATGGGAATGCACCTTTATCTTAGCTACTGCCACCATTCAAAGACTGATGCGTGTTTTTCAATCAAAAATGTTTCTGGTAGATTTTCACTTTGCAACAAAAATACTTAACATTGGCGATGCATTATGACTTTTGCAAAAGATTTCCTTTTGTTTCATAGCTTAAGCCTTTTTCAACTACACAGTTTTACACAAAAGTGTCAAGGGACTCAACAAGCCATGTGTCCTGTCAGTCATTAGGGCTCCCATGTTCTTTCTAATCGGAAACAGTTTAGAACTGAATTGGAAAGTTCAGAGTTAGTGACAAAATCTCTTGAGAAAAGGAGGATGGCACTTGTGAGCAAAAAACTCATGATCTTCAAATTATTCAACTGACGTGCCAAAAACCTTGACCATGTAGCGTGTTTTAGCTCTTGTAATGTTTATGTTTTGTATTCAAAGCAAAACACTCTTTTTTTTTTTTTTTTTTTTTTACACCTGTCTTGCTGTTTACTGTACTGCTTACACCATGTGGAGAAAGACTTAGTTAGTATTCCTGGTTGACTGGTTCAATTCCTGCTATGGGAGAGACTTTTTTTTGGGACTAGTGTCCACATTCCAAAGCCGACACGTGCCTTGCAGACAGAATCAGTTTAGGTTGGAACTGCACTTTGCTGCCAAAAATGCAGACCACCAGATTTTTTGGATATTTATTTGCACAAAAGCTTATTTGATGTCATATCTCAAACCATTCATATCTCTCACTTTTAATTCCTGGGTGTTAAGGGACTCAACAAGCCTTTATCCCTGTCTGTCATTGGAGCTCCCCTTCCATCAATTGGTGATGTTTTGTTACTGAATGGAAAAGAGCTGTGACTCTCTAGCCAAGATAGTGGCAAAATCAGTTACGGAAACAAGGTACCAGTGCCCCATGTGAGAATCGAACTCACGACCTTCAGATTACGAGACTGACGCGCTACCTGCTGCGCTAACGAGGCAAGATGCATGTAATAATCTGCGGAAGTTGCTTGTGCAAAGCAGTACACCTCTTTTTTTTCATATTGTAAGTGAGCTGGCAGTACATCTTCTCCCGTATGGTCTAGCGCTTAGGATTCCTGGTTTTCACCCAGGTGGCCTGGGTTCGACTCCCGGTATGGAAACGCATCATTTCTACACCGTTGCCAACATTCAAAGACTGACGTGTGTTTTTAAAACAAACGTATTTCAGGTAGGATTTGTTTTTTTCAGGCAAAAATGCTGAACGCCCGCGTTTTGGCACTTCATTCTGACCCTTCACGCAAGATTCAATTTGGATTCGTAGCTCAACTCATTCTCAACCACCCCTTTTTACACCAAAGTGTCAAGAGACTCAACAACTCATGGGTCCTGTAAGTTATTTGGATTCCCATTTCCTTTCTAATGGAAAACGTTGTAGAATTGAATGGAAAAGTTCTAAGTTGGTGACAAAATCTCTCGAGAAAAGGAGGGAACAGTGCCCCGTGTGAGGCTCAAACTCACAACCTTCAGATTACGAGACTGACGCACTACCTACTGCGCTAACGAAGCAAGTTGCACCTGCAGATCTGCAGAAGTTTATTGTGCATAGCAGAAAACTTATTTTTTTCATAATGTCACTGAGACGTTAGCGCATCTTTTCCCATATGGTCTAGCGGTTAGGATTCCTGGTTCTCACCCAGGTGGCCCGGGTTCGACTCCCGGTATGGGAATGCACCTTTATCTTAGCTACTGCCACCATTCAAAGACTGATGCGTGTTTTTCAATCAAAAATGTTTCTGGTAGATTTTCACTTTGCAACAAAAATACTTAACATTGGCGATGCATTATGACTTTTGCAAAAGATTTCCTTTTGTTTCATAGCTTAAGCCTTTTTCAACTACACAGTTTTACACAAAAGTGTCAAGGGACTCAACAAGCCATGTGTCCTGTCAGTCATTAGGGCTCCCATGTTCTTTCTAATCGGAAACAGTTTAGAACTGAATTGGAAAGTTCAGAGTTAGTGACAAAATCTCTTGAGAAAAGGAGGATGGCACTTGTGAGCAAAAAACTCATGATCTTCAAATTATTCAACTGACGTGCCAAAAACCTTGACCATGTAGCGTGTTTTAGCTCTTGTAATGTTTATGTTTTGTATTCAAAGCAAAACACTCTTTTTTTTTTTTTTTTTTTTTTTACACCTGTCTTGCTGTTTACTGTACTGCTTACACCATGTGGAGAAAGACTTAGTTAGTATTCCTGGTTGACTGGTTCAATTCCTGCTATGGGAGAGACTTTTTTTTGGGACTAGTGTCCACATTCCAAAGCCGACACGTGCCTTGCAGACAGAATCAGTTTAGGTTGGAACTGCACTTTGCTGCCAAAAATGCAGACCACCAGATTTTTTGGATATTTATTTGCACAAAAGCTTATTTGATGTCATATCTCAAACCATTCATATCTCTCACTTTTAATTCCTGGGTGTTAAGGGACTCAACAAGCCTTTATCCCTGTCTGTCATTGGAGCTCCCCTTCCATCAATTGGTGATGTTTTGTTACTGAATGGAAAAGAGCTGTGACTCTCTAGCCAAGATAGTGGCAAAATCAGTTACGGAAACAAGGTACCAGTGCCCCATGTGAGAATCGAACTCACGACCTTCAGATTACGAGACTGACGCGCTACCTGCTGCGCTAACGAGGCAAGATGCATGTAATAATCTGCGGAAGTTGCTTGTGCAAAGCAGTACACCTCTTTTTTTTCATATTGTAAGTGAGCTGGCAGTACATCTTCTCCCGTATGGTCTAGCGCTTAGGATTCCTGGTTTTCACCCAGGTGGCCTGGGTTCGACTCCCGGTATGGAAACGCATCCTTTTCTACACCGTTGCCAACATTCAAAGACTGACGTGTGTTTTTAAAACAAACGTATTTCAGGTAGGATTTGTTTTTTTCAGGCAAAAATGCTGAACGCCCGCGTTTTGGCACTTCATTCTGACCCTTCACGCAAGATTCAATTTGGATTCGTAGCTCAACTCATTCTCAACCACCCCTTTTTACACCAAAGTGTCAAGAGACTCAACAACTCATGGGTCCTGTAAGTTATTTGGATTCCCATTTCCTTTCTAATGGAAAACGTTGTAGAATTGAATGGAAAAGTTCTAAGTTGGTGACAAAATCTCTCGAGAAAAGGAGGGAACAGTGCCCCGTGTGAGGCTCAAACTCACAACCTTCAGATTACGAGACTGACGCACTACCTACTGCGCTAACGAAGCAAGTTGCACCTGCAGATCTGCAGAAGTTTATTGTGCATAGCAGAAAACTTATTTTTTTCATAATGTCACTGAGACGTTAGCGCATCTTTTCCCATATGGTCTAGCGGTTAGGATTCCTGGTTCTCACCCAGGTGGCCCGGGTTCGACTCCCGGTATGGGAATGCACCTTTATCTTAGCTACTGCCACCATTCAAAGACTGATGCGTGTTTTTCAATCAAAAATGTTTCTGGTAGATTTTCACTTTGCAACAAAAATACTTAACATTGGCGATGCATTATGACTTTTGCAAAAGATTTCCTTTTGTTTCATAGCTTAAGCCTTTTTCAACTACACAGTTTTACACAAAAGTGTCAAGGGACTCAACAAGCCATGTGTCCTGTCAGTCATTAGGGCTCCCATGTTCTTTCTAATCGGAAACAGTTTAGAACTGAATTGGAAAGTTCAGAGTTAGTGACAAAATCTCTTGAGAAAAGGAGGATGGCACTTGTGAGCAAAAAACTCATGATCTTCAAATTATTCAACTGACGTGCCAAAAACCTTGACCATGTAGCGTGTTTTAGCTCTTGTAATGTTTATGTTTTGTATTCAAAGCAAAACACTCTTTTTTTTTTTTTTTTTTTTTTACACCTGTCTTGCTGTTTACTGTACTGCTTACACCATGTGGAGAAAGACTTAGTTAGTATTCCTGGTTGACTGGTTCAATTCCTGCTATGGGAGAGACTTTTTTTTGGGACTAGTGTCCACATTCCAAAGCCGACACGTGCCTTGCAGACAGAATCAGTTTAGGTTGGAACTGCACTTTGCTGCCAAAAATGCAGACCACCAGATTTTTTGGATATTTATTTGCACAAAAGCTTATTTGATGTCATATCTCAAACCATTCATATCTCTCACTTTTAATTCCTGGGTGTTAAGGGACTCAACAAGCCTTTATCCCTGTCTGTCATTGGAGCTCCCCTTCCATCAATTGGTGATGTTTTGTTACTGAATGGAAAAGAGCTGTGACTCTCTAGCCAAGATAGTGGCAAAATCAGTTACGGAAACAAGGTACCAGTGCCCCATGTGAGAATCGAACTCACGACCTTCAGATTACGAGACTGACGCGCTACCTGCTGCGCTAACGAGGCAAGATGCATGTAATAATCTGCGGAAGTTGCTTGTGCAAAGCAGTACACCTCTTTTTTTTCATATTGTAAGTGAGCTGGCAGTACATCTTCTCCCGTATGGTCTAGCGCTTAGGATTCCTGGTTTTCACCCAGGTGGCCTGGGTTCGACTCCCGGTATGGAAACGCATCCTTTTCTACACCGTTGCCAACATTCAAAGACTGACGTGTGTTTTTAAAACAAACGTATTTCAGGTAGGATTTGTTTTTTTCAGGCAAAAATGCTGAACGCCCGCGTTTTGGCACTTCATTCTGACCCTTCACGCAAGATTCAATTTGGATTCGTAGCTCAACTCATTCTCAACCACCCCTTTTTACACCAAAGTGTCAAGAGACTCAACAACTCATGGGTCCTGTAAGTTATTTGGATTCCCATTTCCTTTCTAATGGAAAACGTTGTAGAATTGAATGGAAAAGTTCTAAGTTGGTGACAAAATCTCTCGAGAAAAGGAGGGAACAGTGCCCCGTGTGAGGCTCAAACTCACAACCTTCAGATTACGAGACTGACGCACTACCTACTGCGCTAACGAAGCAAGTTGCACCTGCAGATCTGCAGAAGTTTATTGTGCATAGCAGAAAACTTATTTTTTTCATAATGTCACTGAGACGTTAGCGCATCTTTTCCCATATGGTCTAGCGGTTAGGATTCCTGGTTCTCACCCAGGTGGCCCGGGTTCGACTCCCGGTATGGGAATGCACCTTTATCTTAGCTACTGCCACCATTCAAAGACTGATGCGTGTTTTTCAATCAAAAATGTTTCTGGTAGATTTTCACTTTGCAACAAAAATACTTAACATTGGCGATGCATTATGACTTTTGCAAAAGATTTCCTTTTGTTTCATAGCTTAAGCCTTTTTCAACTACACAGTTTTACACAAAAGTGTCAAGGGACTCAACAAGCCATGTGTCCTGTCAGTCATTAGGGCTCCCATGTTCTTTCTAATCGGAAACAGTTTAGAACTGAATTGGAAAGTTCAGAGTTAGTGACAAAATCTCTTGAGAAAAGGAGGATGGCACTTGTGAGCAAAAAACTCATGATCTTCAAATTATTCAACTGACGTGCCAAAAACCTTGACCATGTAGCGTGTTTTAGCTCTTGTAATGTTTATGTTTTGTATTCAAAGCAAAACACTCTTTTTTTTTTTTTTTTTTTTTTTACACCTGTCTTGCTGTTTACTGTACTGCTTACACCATGTGGAGAAAGACTTAGTTAGTATTCCTGGTTGACTGGTTCAATTCCTGCTATGGGAGAGACTTTTTTTTGGGACTAGTGTCCACATTCCAAAGCCGACACGTGCCTTGCAGACAGAATCAGTTTAGGTTGGAACTGCACTTTGCTGCCAAAAATGCAGACCACCAGATTTTTTGGATATTTATTTGCACAAAAGCTTATTTGATGTCATATCTCAAACCATTCATATCTCTCACTTTTAATTCCTGGGTGTTAAGGGACTCAACAAGCCTTTATCCCTGTCTGTCATTGGAGCTCCCCTTCCATCAATTGGTGATGTTTTGTTACTGAATGGAAAAGAGCTGTGACTCTCTAGCCAAGATAGTGGCAAAATCAGTTACGGAAACAAGGTACCAGTGCCCCATGTGAGAATCGAACTCACGACCTTCAGATTACGAGACTGACGCGCTACCTGCTGCGCTAACGAGGCAAGATGCATGTAATAATCTGCGGAAGTTGCTTGTGCAAAGCAGTACACCTCTTTTTTTTCATATTGTAAGTGAGCTGGCAGTACATCTTCTCCCGTATGGTCTAGCGCTTAGGATTCCTGGTTTTCACCCAGGTGGCCTGGGTTCGACTCCCGGTATGGAAACGCATCCTTTTCTACACCGTTGCCAACATTCAAAGACTGACGTGTGTTTTTAAAACAAACGTATTTCAGGTAGGATTTGTTTTTTTCAGGCAAAAATGCTGAACGCCCGCGTTTTGGCACTTCATTCTGACCCTTCACGCAAGATTCAATTTGGATTCGTAGCTCAACTCATTCTCAACCACCCCTTTTTACACCAAAGTGTCAAGAGACTCAACAACTCATGGGTCCTGTAAGTTATTTGGATTCCCATTTCCTTTCTAATGGAAAACGTTGTAGAATTGAATGGAAAAGTTCTAAGTTGGTGACAAAATCTCTCGAGAAAAGGAGGGAACAGTGCCCCGTGTGAGGCTCAAACTCACAACCTTCAGATTACGAGACTGACGCACTACCTACTGCGCTAACGAAGCAAGTTGCACCTGCAGATCTGCAGAAGTTTATTGTGCATAGCAGAAAACTTATTTTTTTCATAATGTCACTGAGACGTTAGCGCATCTTTTCCCATATGGTCTAGCGGTTAGGATTCCTGGTTCTCACCCAGGTGGCCCGGGTTCGACTCCCGGTATGGGAATGCACCTTTATCTTAGCTACTGCCACCATTCAAAGACTGATGCGTGTTTTTCAATCAAAAATGTTTCTGGTAGATTTTCACTTTGCAACAAAAATACTTAACATTGGCGATGCATTATGACTTTTGCAAAAGATTTCCTTTTGTTTCATAGCTTAAGCCTTTTTCAACTACACAGTTTTACACAAAAGTGTCAAGGGACTCAACAAGCCATGTGTCCTGTCAGTCATTAGGGCTCCCATGTTCTTTCTAATCGGAAACAGTTTAGAACTGAATTGGAAAGTTCAGAGTTAGTGACAAAATCTCTTGAGAAAAGGAGGATGGCACTTGTGAGCAAAAAACTCATGATCTTCAAATTATTCAACTGACGTGCCAAAAACCTTGACCATGTAGCGTGTTTTAGCTCTTGTAATGTTTATGTTTTGTATTCAAAGCAAAACACTCTTTTTTTTTTTTTTTTTTTTTTTACACCTGTCTTGCTGTTTACTGTACTGCTTACACCATGTGGAGAAAGACTTAGTTAGTATTCCTGGTTGACTGGTTCAATTCCTGCTATGGGAGAGACTTTTTTTTGGGACTAGTGTCCACATTCCAAAGCCGACACGTGCCTTGCAGACAGAATCAGTTTAGGTTGGAACTGCACTTTGCTGCCAAAAATGCAGACCACCAGATTTTTTGGATATTTATTTGCACAAAAGCTTATTTGATGTCATATCTCAAACCATTCATATCTCTCACTTTTAATTCCTGGGTGTTAAGGGACTCAACAAGCCTTTATCCCTGTCTGTCATTGGAGCTCCCCTTCCATCAATTGGTGATGTTTTGTTACTGAATGGAAAAGAGCTGTGACTCTCTAGCCAAGATAGTGGCAAAATCAGTTACGGAAACAAGGTACCAGTGCCCCATGTGAGAATCGAACTCACGACCTTCAGATTACGAGACTGACGCGCTACCTGCTGCGCTAACGAGGCAAGATGCATGTAATAATCTGCGGAAGTTGCTTGTGCAAAGCAGTACACCTCTTTTTTTTCATATTGTAAGTGAGCTGGCAGTACATCTTCTCCCGTATGGTCTAGCGCTTAGGATTCCTGGTTTTCACCCAGGTGGCCTGGGTTCGACTCCCGGTATGGAAACGCATCCTTTTCTACACCGTTGCCAACATTCAAAGACTGACGTGTGTTTTTAAAACAAACGTATTTCAGGTAGGATTTGTTTTTTTCAGGCAAAAATGCTGAACGCCCGCGTTTTGGCACTTCATTCTGACCCTTCACGCAAGATTCAATTTGGATTCGTAGCTCAACTCATTCTCAACCACCCCTTTTTACACCAAAGTGTCAAGAGACTCAACAACTCATGGGTCCTGTAAGTTATTTGGATTCCCATTTCCTTTCTAATGGAAAACGTTGTAGAATTGAATGGAAAAGTTCTAAGTTGGTGACAAAATCTCTCGAGAAAAGGAGGGAACAGTGCCCCGTGTGAGGCTCAAACTCACAACCTTCAGATTACGAGACTGACGCACTACCTACTGCGCTAACGAAGCAAGTTGCACCTGCAGATCTGCAGAAGTTTATTGTGCATAGCAGAAAACTTATTTTTTTCATAATGTCACTGAGACGTTAGCGCATCTTTTCCCATATGGTCTAGCGGTTAGGATTCCTGGTTCTCACCCAGGTGGCCCGGGTTCGACTCCCGGTATGGGAATGCACCTTTATCTTAGCTACTGCCACCATTCAAAGACTGATGCGTGTTTTTCAATCAAAAATGTTTCTGGTAGATTTTCACTTTGCAACAAAAATACTTAACATTGGCGATGCATTATGACTTTTGCAAAAGATTTCCTTTTGTTTCATAGCTTAAGCCTTTTTCAACTACACAGTTTTACACAAAAGTGTCAAGGGACTCAACAAGCCATGTGTCCTGTCAGTCATTAGGGCTCCCATGTTCTTTCTAATCGGAAACAGTTTAGAACTGAATTGGAAAGTTCAGAGTTAGTGACAAAATCTCTTGAGAAAAGGAGGATGGCACTTGTGAGCAAAAAACTCATGATCTTCAAATTATTCAACTGACGTGCCAAAAACCTTGACCATGTAGCGTGTTTTAGCTCTTGTAATGTTTATGTTTTGTATTCAAAGCAAAACACTCTTTTTTTTTTTTTTTTTTTTTTTACACCTGTCTTGCTGTTTACTGTACTGCTTACACCATGTGGAGAAAGACTTAGTTAGTATTCCTGGTTGACTGGTTCAATTCCTGCTATGGGAGAGACTTTTTTTTGGGACTAGTGTCCACATTCCAAAGCCGACACGTGCCTTGCAGACAGAATCAGTTTAGGTTGGAACTGCACTTTGCTGCCAAAAATGCAGACCACCAGATTTTTTGGATATTTATTTGCACAAAAGCTTATTTGATGTCATATCTCAAACCATTCATATCTCTCACTTTTAATTCCTGGGTGTTAAGGGACTCAACAAGCCTTTATCCCTGTCTGTCATTGGAGCTCCCCTTCCATCAATTGGTGATGTTTTGTTACTGAATGGAAAAGAGCTGTGACTCTCTAGCCAAGATAGTGGCAAAATCAGTTACGGAAACAAGGTACCAGTGCCCCATGTGAGAATCGAACTCACGACCTTCAGATTACGAGACTGACGCGCTACCTGCTGCGCTAACGAGGCAAGATGCATGTAATAATCTGCGGAAGTTGCTTGTGCAAAGCAGTACACCTCTTTTTTTTCATATTGTAAGTGAGCTGGCAGTACATCTTCTCCCGTATGGTCTAGCGCTTAGGATTCCTGGTTTTCACCCAGGTGGCCTGGGTTCGACTCCCGGTATGGAAACGCATCCTTTTCTACACCGTTGCCAACATTCAAAGACTGACGTGTGTTTTTAAAACAAACGTATTTCAGGTAGGATTTGTTTTTTTCAGGCAAAAATGCTGAACGCCCGCGTTTTGGCACTTCATTCTGACCCTTCACGCAAGATTCAATTTGGATTCGTAGCTCAACTCATTCTCAACCACCCCTTTTTACACCAAAGTGTCAAGAGACTCAACAACTCATGGGTCCTGTAAGTTATTTGGATTCCCATTTCCTTTCTAATGGAAAACGTTGTAGAATTGAATGGAAAAGTTCTAAGTTGGTGACAAAATCTCTCGAGAAAAGGAGGGAACAGTGCCCCGTGTGAGGCTCAAACTCACAACCTTCAGATTACGAGACTGACGCACTACCTACTGCGCTAACGAAGCAAGTTGCACCTGCAGATCTGCAGAAGTTTATTGTGCATAGCAGAAAACTTATTTTTTTCATAATGTCACTGAGACGTTAGCGCATCTTTTCCCATATGGTCTAGCGGTTAGGATTCCTGGTTCTCACCCAGGTGGCCCGGGTTCGACTCCCGGTATGGGAATGCACCTTTATCTTAGCTACTGCCACCATTCAAAGACTGATGCGTGTTTTTCAATCAAAAATGTTTCTGGTAGATTTTCACTTTGCAACAAAAATACTTAACATTGGCGATGCATTATGACTTTTGCAAAAGATTTCCTTTTGTTTCATAGCTTAAGCCTTTTTCAACTACACAGTTTTACACAAAAGTGTCAAGGGACTCAACAAGCCATGTGTCCTGTCAGTCATTAGGGCTCCCATGTTCTTTCTAATCGGAAACAGTTTAGAACTGAATTGGAAAGTTCAGAGTTAGTGACAAAATCTCTTGAGAAAAGGAGGATGGCACTTGTGAGCAAAAAACTCATGATCTTCAAATTATTCAACTGACGTGCCAAAAACCTTGACCATGTAGCGTGTTTTAGCTCTTGTAATGTTTATGTTTTGTATTCAAAGCAAAACACTCTTTTTTTTTTTTTTTTTTTTTTTACACCTGTCTTGCTGTTTACTGTACTGCTTACACCATGTGGAGAAAGACTTAGTTAGTATTCCTGGTTGACTGGTTCAATTCCTGCTATGGGAGAGACTTTTTTTTGGGACTAGTGTCCACATTCCAAAGCCGACACGTGCCTTGCAGACAGAATCAGTTTAGGTTGGAACTGCACTTTGCTGCCAAAAATGCAGACCACCAGATTTTTTGGATATTTATTTGCACAAAAGCTTATTTGATGTCATATCTCAAACCATTCATATCTCTCACTTTTAATTCCTGGGTGTTAAGGGACTCAACAAGCCTTTATCCCTGTCTGTCATTGGAGCTCCCCTTCCATCAATTGGTGATGTTTTGTTACTGAATGGAAAAGAGCTGTGACTCTCTAGCCAAGATAGTGGCAAAATCAGTTACGGAAACAAGGTACCAGTGCCCCATGTGAGAATCGAACTCACGACCTTCAGATTACGAGACTGACGCGCTACCTGCTGCGCTAACGAGGCAAGATGCATGTAATAATCTGCGGAAGTTGCTTGTGCAAAGCAGTACACCTCTTTTTTTTCATATTGTAAGTGAGCTGGCAGTACATCTTCTCCCGTATGGTCTAGCGCTTAGGATTCCTGGTTTTCACCCAGGTGGCCTGGGTTCGACTCCCGGTATGGAAACGCATCCTTTTCTACACCGTTGCCAACATTCAAAGACTGACGTGTGTTTTTAAAACAAACGTATTTCAGGTAGGATTTGTTTTTTTCAGGCAAAAATGCTGAACGCCCGCGTTTTGGCACTTCATTCTGACCCTTCACGCAAGATTCAATTTGGATTCGTAGCTCAACTCATTCTCAACCACCCCTTTTTACACCAAAGTGTCAAGAGACTCAACAACTCATGGGTCCTGTAAGTTATTTGGATTCCCATTTCCTTTCTAATGGAAAACGTTGTAGAATTGAATGGAAAAGTTCTAAGTTGGTGACAAAATCTCTCGAGAAAAGGAGGGAACAGTGCCCCGTGTGAGGCTCAAACTCACAACCTTCAGATTACGAGACTGACGCACTACCTACTGCGCTAACGAAGCAAGTTGCACCTGCAGATCTGCAGAAGTTTATTGTGCATAGCAGAAAACTTATTTTTTTCATAATGTCACTGAGACGTTAGCGCATCTTTTCCCATATGGTCTAGCGGTTAGGATTCCTGGTTCTCACCCAGGTGGCCCGGGTTCGACTCCCGGTATGGGAATGCACCTTTATCTTAGCTACTGCCACCATTCAAAGACTGATGCGTGTTTTTCAATCAAAAATGTTTCTGGTAGATTTTCACTTTGCAACAAAAATACTTAACATTGGCGATGCATTATGACTTTTGCAAAAGATTTCCTTTTGTTTCATAGCTTAAGCCTTTTTCAACTACACAGTTTTACACAAAAGTGTCAAGGGACTCAACAAGCCATGTGTCCTGTCAGTCATTAGGGCTCCCATGTTCTTTCTAATCGGAAACAGTTTAGAACTGAATTGGAAAGTTCAGAGTTAGTGACAAAATCTCTTGAGAAAAGGAGGATGGCACTTGTGAGCAAAAAACTCATGATCTTCAAATTATTCAACTGACGTGCCAAAAACCTTGACCATGTAGCGTGTTTTAGCTCTTGTAATGTTTATGTTTTGTATTCAAAGCAAAACACTCTTTTTTTTTTTTTTTTTTTTTTTACACCTGTCTTGCTGTTTACTGTACTGCTTACACCATGTGGAGAAAGACTTAGTTAGTATTCCTGGTTGACTGGTTCAATTCCTGCTATGGGAGAGACTTTTTTTTGGGACTAGTGTCCACATTCCAAAGCCGACACGTGCCTTGCAGACAGAATCAGTTTAGGTTGGAACTGCACTTTGCTGCCAAAAATGCAGACCACCAGATTTTTTGGATATTTATTTGCACAAAAGCTTATTTGATGTCATATCTCAAACCATTCATATCTCTCACTTTTAATTCCTGGGTGTTAAGGGACTCAACAAGCCTTTATCCCTGTCTGTCATTGGAGCTCCCCTTCCATCAATTGGTGATGTTTTGTTACTGAATGGAAAAGAGCTGTGACTCTCTAGCCAAGATAGTGGCAAAATCAGTTACGGAAACAAGGTACCAGTGCCCCATGTGAGAATCGAACTCACGACCTTCAGATTACGAGACTGACGCGCTACCTGCTGCGCTAACGAGGCAAGATGCATGTAATAATCTGCGGAAGTTGCTTGTGCAAAGCAGTACACCTCTTTTTTTTCATATTGTAAGTGAGCTGGCAGTACATCTTCTCCCGTATGGTCTAGCGCTTAGGATTCCTGGTTTTCACCCAGGTGGCCTGGGTTCGACTCCCGGTATGGAAACGCATCCTTTTCTACACCGTTGCCAACATTCAAAGACTGACGTGTGTTTTTAAAACAAACGTATTTCAGGTAGGATTTGTTTTTTTCAGGCAAAAATGCTGAACGCCCGCGTTTTGGCACTTCATTCTGACCCTTCACGCAAGATTCAATTTGGATTCGTAGCTCAACTCATTCTCAACCACCCCTTTTTACACCAAAGTGTCAAGAGACTCAACAACTCATGGGTCCTGTAAGTTATTTGGATTCCCATTTCCTTTCTAATGGAAAACGTTGTAGAATTGAATGGAAAAGTTCTAAGTTGGTGACAAAATCTCTCGAGAAAAGGAGGGAACAGTGCCCCGTGTGAGGCTCAAACTCACAACCTTCAGATTACGAGACTGACGCACTACCTACTGCGCTAACGAAGCAAGTTGCACCTACAGATCTGCAGAAGTTTATTGTGCATAGCAGAAAACTTATTTTTTTCATAATGTCACTGAGACGTTAGCGCATCTTTTCCCATATGGTCTAGCGGTTAGGATTCCTGGTTCTCACCCAGGTGGCCCGGGTTCGACTCCCGGTATGGGAATGCACCTTTATCTTAGCTACTGCCACCATTCAAAGACTGATGCGTGTTTTTCAATCAAAAATGTTTCTGGTAGATTTTCACTTTGCAACAAAAATACTTAACATTGGCGATGCATTATGACTTTTGCAAAAGATTTCCTTTTGTTTCATAGCTTAAGCCTTTTTCAACTACACAGTTTTACACAAAAGTGTCAAGGGACTCAACAAGCCATGTGTCCTGTCAGTCATTAGGGCTCCCATGTTCTTTCTAATCGGAAACAGTTTAGAACTGAATTGGAAAGTTCAGAGTTAGTGACAAAATCTCTTGAGAAAAGGAGGATGGCACTTGTGAGCAAAAAACTCATGATCTTCAAATTATTCAACTGACGTGCCAAAAACCTTGACCATGTAGCGTGTTTTAGCTCTTGTAATGTTTATGTTTTGTATTCAAAGCAAAACACTCTTTTTTTTTTTTTTTTTTTTTTACACCTGTCTTGCTGTTTACTGTACTGCTTACACCATGTGGAGAAAGACTTAGTTAGTATTCCTGGTTGACTGGTTCAATTCCTGCTATGGGAGAGACTTTTTTTTGGGACTAGTGTCCACATTCCAAAGCCGACACGTGCCTTGCAGACAGAATCAGTTTAGGTTGGAACTGCACTTTGCTGCCAAAAATGCAGACCACCAGATTTTTTGGATATTTATTTGCACAAAAGCTTATTTGATGTCATATCTCAAACCATTCATATCTCTCACTTTTAATTCCTGGGTGTTAAGGGACTCAACAAGCCTTTATCCCTGTCTGTCATTGGAGCTCCCCTTCCATCAATTGGTGATGTTTTGTTACTGAATGGAAAAGAGCTGTGACTCTCTAGCCAAGATAGTGGCAAAATCAGTTACGGAAACAAGGTACCAGTGCCCCATGTGAGAATCGAACTCACGACCTTCAGATTACGAGACTGACGCGCTACCTGCTGCGCTAACGAGGCAAGATGCATGTAATAATCTGCGGAAGTTGCTTGTGCAAAGCAGTACACCTCTTTTTTTTCATATTGTAAGTGAGCTGGCAGTACATCTTCTCCCGTATGGTCTAGCGCTTAGGATTCCTGGTTTTCACCCAGGTGGCCTGGGTTCGACTCCCGGTATGGAAACGCATCCTTTTCTACACCGTTGCCAACATTCAAAGACTGACGTGTGTTTTTAAAACAAACGTATTTCAGGTAGGATTTGTTTTTTTCAGGCAAAAATGCTGAACGCCCGCGTTTTGGCACTTCATTCTGACCCTTCACGCAAGATTCAATTTGGATTCGTAGCTCAACTCATTCTCAACCACCCCTTTTTACACCAAAGTGTCAAGAGACTCAACAACTCATGGGTCCTGTAAGTTATTTGGATTCCCATTTCCTTTCTAATGGAAAACGTTGTAGAATTGAATGGAAAAGTTCTAAGTTGGTGACAAAATCTCTCGAGAAAAGGAGGGAACAGTGCCCCGTGTGAGGCTCAAACTCACAACCTTCAGATTACGAGACTGACGCACTACCTACTGCGCTAACGAAGCAAGTTGCACCTGCAGATCTGCAGAAGTTTATTGTGCATAGCAGAAAACTTATTTTTTTCATAATGTCACTGAGACGTTAGCGCATCTTTTCCCATATGGTCTAGCGGTTAGGATTCCTGGTTCTCACCCAGGTGGCCCGGGTTCGACTCCCGGTATGGGAATGCACCTTTATCTTAGCTACTGCCACCATTCAAAGACTGATGCGTGTTTTTCAATCAAAAATGTTTCTGGTAGATTTTCACTTTGCAACAAAAATACTTAACATTGGCGATGCATTATGACTTTTGCAAAAGATTTCCTTTTGTTTCATAGCTTAAGCCTTTTTCAACTACACAGTTTTACACAAAAGTGTCAAGGGACTCAACAAGCCATGTGTCCTGTCAGTCATTAGGGCTCCCATGTTCTTTCTAATCGGAAACAGTTTAGAACTGAATTGGAAAGTTCAGAGTTAGTGACAAAATCTCTTGAGAAAAGGAGGATGGCACTTGTGAGCAAAAAACTCATGATCTTCAAATTATTCAACTGACGTGCCAAAAACCTTGACCATGTAGCGTGTTTTAGCTCTTGTAATGTTTATGTTTTGTATTCAAAGCAAAACACTCTTTTTTTTTTTTTTTTTTTTTTACACCTGTCTTGCTGTTTACTGTACTGCTTACACCATGTGGAGAAAGACTTAGTTAGTATTCCTGGTTGACTGGTTCAATTCCTGCTATGGGAGAGACTTTTTTTTGGGACTAGTGTCCACATTCCAAAGCCGACACGTGCCTTGCAGACAGAATCAGTTTAGGTTGGAACTGCACTTTGCTGCCAAAAATGCAGACCACCAGATTTTTTGGATATTTATTTGCACAAAAGCTTATTTGATGTCATATCTCAAACCATTCATATCTCTCACTTTTAATTCCTGGGTGTTAAGGGACTCAACAAGCCTTTATCCCTGTCTGTCATTGGAGCTCCCCTTCCATCAATTGGTGATGTTTTGTTACTGAATGGAAAAGAGCTGTGACTCTCTAGCCAAGATAGTGGCAAAATCAGTTACGGAAACAAGGTACCAGTGCCCCATGTGAGAATCGAACTCACGACCTTCAGATTACGAGACTGACACGCTACCTGCTGCGCTAACGAGGCAAGATGCATGTAATAATCTGCGGAAGTTGCTTGTGCAAAGCAGTACACCTCTTTTTTTTCATATTGTAAGTGAGCTGGCAGTACATCTTCTCCCGTATGGTCTAGCGCTTAGGATTCCTGGTTTTCACCCAGGTGGCCTGGGTTCGACTCCCGGTATGGAAACGCATCCTTTTCTACACCGTTGCCAACATTCAAAGACTGACGTGTGTTTTTAAAACAAACGTATTTCAGGTAGGATTTGTTTTTTTCAGGCAAAAATGCTGAACGCCCGCGTTTTGGCACTTCATTCTGACCCTTCACGCAAGATTCAATTTGGATTCGTAGCTCAACTCATTCTCAACCACCCCTTTTTACACCAAAGTGTCAAGAGACTCAACAACTCATGGGTCCTGTAAGTTATTTGGATTCCCATTTCCTTTCTAATGGAAAACGTTGTAGAATTGAATGGAAAAGTTCTAAGTTGGTGACAAAATCTCTCGAGAAAAGGAGGGAACAGTGCCCCGTGTGAGGCTCAAACTCACAACCTTCAGATTACGAGACTGACGCACTACCTACTGCGCTAACGAAGCAAGTTGCACCTACAGATCTGCAGAAGTTTATTGTGCATAGCAGAAAACTTATTTTTTTCATAATGTCACTGAGACGTTAGCGCATCTTTTCCCATATGGTCTAGCGGTTAGGATTCCTGGTTCTCACCCAGGTGGCCCGGGTTCGACTCCCGGTATGGGAATGCACCTTTATCTTAGCTACTGCCACCATTCAAAGACTGATGCGTGTTTTTCAATCAAAAATGTTTCTGGTAGATTTTCACTTTGCAACAAAAATACTTAACATTGGCGATGCATTATGACTTTTGCAAAAGATTTCCTTTTGTTTCATAGCTTAAGCCTTTTTCAACTACACAGTTTTACACAAAAGTGTCAAGGGACTCAACAAGCCATGTGTCCTGTCAGTCATTAGGGCTCCCATGTTCTTTCTAATCGGAAACAGTTTAGAACTGAATTGGAAAGTTCAGAGTTAGTGACAAAATCTCTTGAGAAAAGGAGGATGGCACTTGTGAGCAAAAAACTCATGATCTTCAAATTATTCAACTGACGTGCCAAAAACCTTGACCATGTAGCGTGTTTTAGCTCTTGTAATGTTTATGTTTTGTATTCAAAGCAAAACACTCTTTTTTTTTTTTTTTTTTTTTTACACCTGTCTTGCTGTTTACTGTACTGCTTACACCATGTGGAGAAAGACTTAGTTAGTATTCCTGGTTGACTGGTTCAATTCCTGCTATGGGAGAGACTTTTTTTTGGGACTAGTGTCCACATTCCAAAGCCGACACGTGCCTTGCAGACAGAATCAGTTTAGGTTGGAACTGCACTTTGCTGCCAAAAATGCAGACCACCAGATTTTTTGGATATTTATTTGCACAAAAGCTTATTTGATGTCATATCTCAAACCATTCATATCTCTCACTTTTAATTCCTGGGTGTTAAGGGACTCAACAAGCCTTTATCCCTGTCTGTCATTGGAGCTCCCCTTCCATCAATTGGTGATGTTTTGTTACTGAATGGAAAAGAGCTGTGACTCTCTAGCCAAGATAGTGGCAAAATCAGTTACGGAAACAAGGTACCAGTGCCCCATGTGAGAATCGAACTCACGACCTTCAGATTACGAGACTGACGCGCTACCTGCTGCGCTAACGAGGCAAGATGCATGTAATAATCTGCGGAAGTTGCTTGTGCAAAGCAGTACACCTCTTTTTTTTCATATTGTAAGTGAGCTGGCAGTACATCTTCTCCCGTATGGTCTAGCGCTTAGGATTCCTGGTTTTCACCCAGGTGGCCTGGGTTCGACTCCCGGTATGGAAACGCATCCTTTTCTACACCGTTGCCAACATTCAAAGACTGACGTGTGTTTTTAAAACAAACGTATTTCAGGTAGGATTTGTTTTTTTCAGGCAAAAATGCTGAACGCCCGCGTTTTGGCACTTCATTCTGACCCTTCACGCAAGATTCAATTTGGATTCGTAGCTCAACTCATTCTCAACCACCCCTTTTTACACCAAAGTGTCAAGAGACTCAACAACTCATGGGTCCTGTAAGTTATTTGGATTCCCATTTCCTTTCTAATGGAAAACGTTGTAGAATTGAATGGAAAAGTTCTAAGTTGGTGACAAAATCTCTCGAGAAAAGGAGGGAACAGTGCCCCGTGTGAGGCTCAAACTCACAACCTTCAGATTACGAGACTGACGCACTACCTACTGCGCTAACGAAGCAAGTTGCACCTACAGATCTGCAGAAGTTTATTGTGCATAGCAGAAAACTTATTTTTTTCATAATGTCACTGAGACGTTAGCGCATCTTTTCCCATATGGTCTAGCGGTTAGGATTCCTGGTTCTCACCCAGGTGGCCCGGGTTCGACTCCCGGTATGGGAATGCACCTTTATCTTAGCTACTGCCACCATTCAAAGACTGATGCGTGTTTTTCAATCAAAAATGTTTCTGGTAGATTTTCACTTTGCAACAAAAATACTTAACATTGGCGATGCATTATGACTTTTGCAAAAGATTTCCTTTTGTTTCATAGCTTAAGCCTTTTTCAACTACACAGTTTTACACAAAAGTGTCAAGGGACTCAACAAGCCATGTGTCCTGTCAGTCATTAGGGCTCCCATGTTCTTTCTAATCGGAAACAGTTTAGAACTGAATTGGAAAGTTCAGAGTTAGTGACAAAATCTCTTGAGAAAAGGAGGATGGCACTTGTGAGCAAAAAACTCATGATCTTCAAATTATTCAACTGACGTGCCAAAAACCTTGACCATGTAGCGTGTTTTAGCTCTTGTAATGTTTATGTTTTGTATTCAAAGCAAAACACTCTTTTTTTTTTTTTTTTTTTTTTACACCTGTCTTGCTGTTTACTGTACTGCTTACACCATGTGGAGAAAGACTTAGTTAGTATTCCTGGTTGACTGGTTCAATTCCTGCTATGGGAGAGACTTTTTTTTGGGACTAGTGTCCACATTCCAAAGCCGACACGTGCCTTGCAGACAGAATCAGTTTAGGTTGGAACTGCACTTTGCTGCCAAAAATGCAGACCACCAGATTTTTTGGATATTTATTTGCACAAAAGCTTATTTGATGTCATATCTCAAACCATTCATATCTCTCACTTTTAATTCCTGGGTGTTAAGGGACTCAACAAGCCTTTATCCCTGTCTGTCATTGGAGCTCCCCTTCCATCAATTGGTGATGTTTTGTTACTGAATGGAAAAGAGCTGTGACTCTCTAGCCAAGATAGTGGCAAAATCAGTTACGGAAACAAGGTACCAGTGCCCCATGTGAGAATCGAACTCACGACCTTCAGATTACGAGACTGACGCGCTACCTGCTGCGCTAACGAGGCAAGATGCATGTAATAATCTGCGGAAGTTGCTTGTGCAAAGCAGTACACCTCTTTTTTTTCATATTGTAAGTGAGCTGGCAGTACATCTTCTCCCGTATGGTCTAGCGCTTAGGATTCCTGGTTTTCACCCAGGTGGCCTGGGTTCGACTCCCGGTATGGAAACGCATCCTTTTCTACACCGTTGCCAACATTCAAAGACTGACGTGTGTTTTTAAAACAAACGTATTTCAGGTAGGATTTGTTTTTTTCAGGCAAAAATGCTGAACGCCCGCGTTTTGGCACTTCATTCTGACCCTTCACGCAAGATTCAATTTGGATTCGTAGCTCAACTCATTCTCAACCACCCCTTTTTACACCAAAGTGTCAAGAGACTCAACAACTCATGGGTCCTGTAAGTTATTTGGATTCCCATTTCCTTTCTAATGGAAAACGTTGTAGAATTGAATGGAAAAGTTCTAAGTTGGTGACAAAATCTCTCGAGAAAAGGAGGGAACAGTGCCCCGTGTGAGGCTCAAACTCACAACCTTCAGATTACGAGACTGACGCACTACCTACTGCGCTAACGAAGCAAGTTGCACCTGCAGATCTGCAGAAGTTTATTGTGCATAGCAGAAAACTTATTTTTTTCATAATGTCACTGAGACGTTAGCGCATCTTTTCCCATATGGTCTAGCGGTTAGGATTCCTGGTTCTCACCCAGGTGGCCCGGGTTCGACTCCCGGTATGGGAATGCACCTTTATCTTAGCTACTGCCACCATTCAAAGACTGATGCGTGTTTTTCAATCAAAAATGTTTCTGGTAGATTTTCACTTTGCAACAAAAATACTTAACATTGGCGATGCATTATGACTTTTGCAAAAGATTTCCTTTTGTTTCATAGCTTAAGCCTTTTTCAACTACACAGTTTTACACAAAAGTGTCAAGGGACTCAACAAGCCATGTGTCCTGTCAGTCATTAGGGCTCCCATGTTCTTTCTAATCGGAAACAGTTTAGAACTGAATTGGAAAGTTCAGAGTTAGTGACAAAATCTCTTGAGAAAAGGAGGATGGCACTTGTGAGCAAAAAACTCATGATCTTCAAATTATTCAACTGACGTGCCAAAAACCTTGACCATGTAGCGTGTTTTAGCTCTTGTAATGTTTATGTTTTGTATTCAAAGCAAAACACTCTTTTTTTTTTTTTTTTTTTTACACCTGTCTTGCTGTTTACTGTACTGCTTACACCATGTGGAGAAAGACTTAGTTAGTATTCCTGGTTGACTGGTTCAATTCCTGCTATGGGAGAGACTTTTTTTTGGGACTAGTGTCCACATTCCAAAGCCGACACGTGCCTTGCAGACAGAATCAGTTTAGGTTGGAACTGCACTTTGCTGCCAAAAATGCAGACCACCAGATTTTTTGGATATTTATTTGCACAAAAGCTTATTTGATGTCATATCTCAAACCATTCATATCTCTCACTTTTAATTCCTGGGTGTTAAGGGACTCAACAAGCCTTTATCCCTGTCTGTCATTGGAGCTCCCCTTCCATCAATTGGTGATGTTTTGTTACTGAATGGAAAAGAGCTGTGACTCTCTAGCCAAGATAGTGGCAAAATCAGTTACGGAAACAAGGTACCAGTGCCCCATGTGAGAATCGAACTCACGACCTTCAGATTACGAGACTGACGCGCTACCTGCTGCGCTAACGAGGCAAGATGCATGTAATAATCTGCGGAAGTTGCTTGTGCAAAGCAGTACACCTCTTTTTTTTCATATTGTAAGTGAGCTGGCAGTACATCTTCTCCCGTATGGTCTAGCGCTTAGGATTCCTGGTTTTCACCCAGGTGGCCTGGGTTCGACTCCCGGTATGGAAACGCATCCTTTTCTACACCGTTGCCAACATTCAAAGACTGACGTGTGTTTTTAAAACAAACGTATTTCAGGTAGGATTTGTTTTTTTCAGGCAAAAATGCTGAACGCCCGCGTTTTGGCACTTCATTCTGACCCTTCACGCAAGATTCAATTTGGATTCGTAGCTCAACTCATTCTCAACCACCCCTTTTTACACCAAAGTGTCAAGAGACTCAACAACTCATGGGTCCTGTAAGTTATTTGGATTCCCATTTCCTTTCTAATGGAAAACGTTGTAGAATTGAATGGAAAAGTTCTAAGTTGGTGACAAAATCTCTCGAGAAAAGGAGGGAACAGTGCCCCGTGTGAGGCTCAAACTCACAACCTTCAGATTACGAGACTGACGCACTACCTACTGCGCTAACGAAGCAAGTTGCACCTACAGATCTGCAGAAGTTTATTGTGCATAGCAGAAAACTTATTTTTTTCATAATGTCACTGAGACGTTAGCGCATCTTTTCCCATATGGTCTAGCGGTTAGGATTCCTGGTTCTCACCCAGGTGGCCCGGGTTCGACTCCCGGTATGGGAATGCACCTTTATCTTAGCTACTGCCACCATTCAAAGACTGATGCGTGTTTTTCAATCAAAAATGTTTCTGGTAGATTTTCACTTTGCAACAAAAATACTTAACATTGGCGATGCATTATGACTTTTGCAAAAGATTTCCTTTTGTTTCATAGCTTAAGCCTTTTTCAACTACACAGTTTTACACAAAAGTGTCAAGGGACTCAACAAGCCATGTGTCCTGTCAGTCATTAGGGCTCCCATGTTCTTTCTAATCGGAAACAGTTTAGAACTGAATTGGAAAGTTCAGAGTTAGTGACAAAATCTCTTGAGAAAAGGAGGATGGCACTTGTGAGCAAAAAACTCATGATCTTCAAATTATTCAACTGACGTGCCAAAAACCTTGACCATGTAGCGTGTTTTAGCTCTTGTAATGTTTATGTTTTGTATTCAAAGCAAAACACTCTTTTTTTTTTTTTTTTTTTTTACACCTGTCTTGCTGTTTACTGTACTGCTTACACCATGTGGAGAAAGACTTAGTTAGTATTCCTGGTTGACTGGTTCAATTCCTGCTATGGGAGAGACTTTTTTTTGGGACTAGTGTCCACATTCCAAAGCCGACACGTGCCTTGCAGACAGAATCAGTTTAGGTTGGAACTGCACTTTGCTGCCAAAAATGCAGACCACCAGATTTTTTGGATATTTATTTGCACAAAAGCTTATTTGATGTCATATCTCAAACCATTCATATCTCTCACTTTTAATTCCTGGGTGTTAAGGGACTCAACAAGCCTTTATCCCTGTCTGTCATTGGAGCTCCCCTTCCATCAATTGGTGATGTTTTGTTACTGAATGGAAAAGAGCTGTGACTCTCTAGCCAAGATAGTGGCAAAATCAGTTACGGAAACAAGGTACCAGTGCCCCATGTGAGAATCGAACTCACGACCTTCAGATTACGAGACTGACGCGCTACCTGCTGCGCTAACGAGGCAAGATGCATGTAATAATCTGCGGAAGTTGCTTGTGCAAAGCAGTACACCTCTTTTTTTTCATATTGTAAGTGAGCTGGCAGTACATCTTCTCCCGTATGGTCTAGCGCTTAGGATTCCTGGTTTTCACCCAGGTGGCCTGGGTTCGACTCCCGGTATGGAAACGCATCCTTTTCTACACCGTTGCCAACATTCAAAGACTGACGTGTGTTTTTAAAACAAACGTATTTCAGGTAGGATTTGTTTTTTTCAGGCAAAAATGCTGAACGCCCGCGTTTTGGCACTTCATTCTGACCCTTCACGCAAGATTCAATTTGGATTCGTAGCTCAACTCATTCTCAACCACCCCTTTTTACACCAAAGTGTCAAGAGACTCAACAACTCATGGGTCCTGTAAGTTATTTGGATTCCCATTTCCTTTCTAATGGAAAACGTTGTAGAATTGAATGGAAAAGTTCTAAGTTGGTGACAAAATCTCTCGAGAAAAGGAGGGAACAGTGCCCCGTGTGAGGCTCAAACTCACAACCTTCAGATTACGAGACTGACGCACTACCTACTGCGCTAACGAAGCAAGTTGCACCTACAGATCTGCAGAAGTTTATTGTGCATAGCAGAAAACTTATTTTTTTCATAATGTCACTGAGACGTTAGCGCATCTTTTCCCATATGGTCTAGCGGTTAGGATTCCTGGTTCTCACCCAGGTGGCCCGGGTTCGACTCCCGGTATGGGAATGCACCTTTATCTTAGCTACTGCCACCATTCAAAGACTGATGCGTGTTTTTCAATCAAAAATGTTTCTGGTAGATTTTCACTTTGCAACAAAAATACTTAACATTGGCGATGCATTATGACTTTTGCAAAAGATTTCCTTTTGTTTCATAGCTTAAGCCTTTTTCAACTACACAGTTTTACACAAAAGTGTCAAGGGACTCAACAAGCCATGTGTCCTGTCAGTCATTAGGGCTCCCATGTTCTTTCTAATCGGAAACAGTTTAGAACTGAATTGGAAAGTTCAGAGTTAGTGACAAAATCTCTTGAGAAAAGGAGGATGGCACTTGTGAGCAAAAAACTCATGATCTTCAAATTATTCAACTGACGTGCCAAAAACCTTGACCATGTAGCGTGTTTTAGCTCTTGTAATGTTTATGTTTTGTATTCAAAGCAAAACACTCTTTTTTTTTTTTTTTTTTTTTTACACCTGTCTTGCTGTTTACTGTACTGCTTACACCATGTGGAGAAAGACTTAGTTAGTATTCCTGGTTGACTGGTTCAATTCCTGCTATGGGAGAGACTTTTTTTTGGGACTAGTGTCCACATTCCAAAGCCGACACGTGCCTTGCAGACAGAATCAGTTTAGGTTGGAACTGCACTTTGCTGCCAAAAATGCAGACCACCAGATTTTTTGGATATTTATTTGCACAAAAGCTTATTTGATGTCATATCTCAAACCATTCATATCTCTCACTTTTAATTCCTGGGTGTTAAGGGACTCAACAAGCCTTTATCCCTGTCTGTCATTGGAGCTCCCCTTCCATCAATTGGTGATGTTTTGTTACTGAATGGAAAAGAGCTGTGACTCTCTAGCCAAGATAGTGGCAAAATCAGTTACGGAAACAAGGTACCAGTGCCCCATGTGAGAATCGAACTCACGACCTTGAGACTGACGCGCTACCTGCTGCGCTAACGAGGCAAGATGCATGTAATAATCTGCGGAAGTTGCTTGTGCAAAGCAGTACACCTCTTTTTTTTCATATTGTAAGTGAGCTGGCAGTACATCTTCTCCCGTATGGTCTAGCGCTTAGGATTCCTGGTTTTCACCCAGGTGGCCTGGGTTCGACTCCCGGTATGGAAACGCATCCTTTTCTACACCGTTGCCAACATTCAAAGACTGACGTGTGTTTTTAAAACAAACGTATTTCAGGTAGGATTTGTTTTTTTCAGGCAAAAATGCTGAACGCCCGCGTTTTGGCACTTCATTCTGACCCTTCACGCAAGATTCAATTTGGATTCGTAGCTCAACTCATTCTCAACCACCCCTTTTTACACCAAAGTGTCAAGAGACTCAACAACTCATGGGTCCTGTAAGTTATTTGGATTCCCATTTCCTTTCTAATGGAAAACGTTGTAGAATTGAATGGAAAAGTTCTAAGTTGGTGACAAAATCTCTCGAGAAAAGGAGGGAACAGTGCCCCGTGTGAGGCTCAAACTCACAACCTTCAGATTACGAGACTGACGCACTACCTACTGCGCTAACGAAGCAAGTTGCACCTGCAGATCTGCAGAAGTTTATTGTGCATAGCAGAAAACTTATTTTTTTCATAATGTCACTGAGACGTTAGCGCATCTTTTCCCATATGGTCTAGCGGTTAGGATTCCTGGTTCTCACCCAGGTGGCCCGGGTTCGACTCCCGGTATGGGAATGCACCTTTATCTTAGCTACTGCCACCATTCAAAGACTGATGCGTGTTTTTCAATCAAAAATGTTTCTGGTAGATTTTCACTTTGCAACAAAAATACTTAACATTGGCGATGCATTATGACTTTTGCAAAAGATTTCCTTTTGTTTCATAGCTTAAGCCTTTTTCAACTACACAGTTTTACACAAAAGTGTCAAGGGACTCAACAAGCCATGTGTCCTGTCAGTCATTAGGGCTCCCATGTTCTTTCTAATCGGAAACAGTTTAGAACTGAATTGGAAAGTTCAGAGTTAGTGACAAAATCTCTTGAGAAAAGGAGGATGGCACTTGTGAGCAAAAAACTCATGATCTTCAAATTATTCAACTGACGTGCCAAAAACCTTGACCATGTAGCGTGTTTTAGCTCTTGTAATGTTTATGTTTTGTATTCAAAGCAAAACACTCTTTTTTTTTTTTTTTTTTTTTTACACCTGTCTTGCTGTTTACTGTACTGCTTACACCATGTGGAGAAAGACTTAGTTAGTATTCCTGGTTGACTGGTTCAATTCCTGCTATGGGAGAGACTTTTTTTTGGGACTAGTGTCCACATTCCAAAGCCGACACGTGCCTTGCAGACAGAATCAGTTTAGGTTGGAACTGCACTTTGCTGCCAAAAATGCAGACCACCAGATTTTTTGGATATTTATTTGCACAAAAGCTTATTTGATGTCATATCTCAAACCATTCATATCTCTCACTTTTAATTCCTGGGTGTTAAGGGACTCAACAAGCCTTTATCCCTGTCTGTCATTGGAGCTCCCCTTCCATCAATTGGTGATGTTTTGTTACTGAATGGAAAAGAGCTGTGACTCTCTAGCCAAGATAGTGGCAAAATCAGTTACGGAAACAAGGTACCAGTGCCCCATGTGAGAATCGAACTCACGACCTTCAGATTACGAGACTGACGCGCTACCTGCTGCGCTAACGAGGCAAGATGCATGTAATAATCTGCGGAAGTTGCTTGTGCAAAGCAGTACACCTCTTTTTTTTCATATTGTAAGTGAGCTGGCAGTACATCTTCTCCCGTATGGTCTAGCGCTTAGGATTCCTGGTTTTCACCCAGGTGGCCTGGGTTCGACTCCCGGTATGGAAACGCATCCTTTTCTACACCGTTGCCAACATTCAAAGACTGACGTGTGTTTTTAAAACAAACGTATTTCAGGTAGGATTTGTTTTTTTCAGGCAAAAATGCTGAACGCCCGCGTTTTGGCACTTCATTCTGACCCTTCACGCAAGATTCAATTTGGATTCGTAGCTCAACTCATTCTCAACCACCCCTTTTTACACCAAAGTGTCAAGAGACTCAACAACTCATGGGTCCTGTAAGTTATTTGGATTCCCATTTCCTTTCTAATGGAAAACGTTGTAGAATTGAATGGAAAAGTTCTAAGTTGGTGACAAAATCTCTCGAGAAAAGGAGGGAACAGTGCCCCGTGTGAGGCTCAAACTCACAACCTTCAGATTACGAGACTGACGCACTACCTACTGCGCTAACGAAGCAAGTTGCACCTACAGATCTGCAGAAGTTTATTGTGCATAGCAGAAAACTTATTTTTTTCATAATGTCACTGAGACGTTAGCGCATCTTTTCCCATATGGTCTAGCGGTTAGGATTCCTGGTTCTCACCCAGGTGGCCCGGGTTCGACTCCCGGTATGGGAATGCACCTTTATCTTAGCTACTGCCACCATTCAAAGACTGATGCGTGTTTTTCAATCAAAAATGTTTCTGGTAGATTTTCACTTTGCAACAAAAATACTTAACATTGGCGATGCATTATGACTTTTGCAAAAGATTTCCTTTTGTTTCATAGCTTAAGCCTTTTTCAACTACACAGTTTTACACAAAAGTGTCAAGGGACTCAACAAGCCATGTGTCCTGTCAGTCATTAGGGCTCCCATGTTCTTTCTAATCGGAAACAGTTTAGAACTGAATTGGAAAGTTCAGAGTTAGTGACAAAATCTCTTGAGAAAAGGAGGATGGCACTTGTGAGCAAAAAACTCATGATCTTCAAATTATTCAACTGACGTGCCAAAAACCTTGACCATGTAGCGTGTTTTAGCTCTTGTAATGTTTATGTTTTGTATTCAAAGCAAAACACTCTTTTTTTTTTTTTTTTTTTTTACACCTGTCTTGCTGTTTACTGTACTGCTTACACCATGTGGAGAAAGACTTAGTTAGTATTCCTGGTTGACTGGTTCAATTCCTGCTATGGGAGAGACTTTTTTTTGGGACTAGTGTCCACATTCCAAAGCCGACACGTGCCTTGCAGACAGAATCAGTTTAGGTTGGAACTGCACTTTGCTGCCAAAAATGCAGACCACCAGATTTTTTGGATATTTATTTGCACAAAAGCTTATTTGATGTCATATCTCAAACCATTCATATCTCTCACTTTTAATTCCTGGGTGTTAAGGGACTCAACAAGCCTTTATCCCTGTCTGTCATTGGAGCTCCCCTTCCATCAATTGGTGATGTTTTGTTACTGAATGGAAAAGAGCTGTGACTCTCTAGCCAAGATAGTGGCAAAATCAGTTACGGAAACAAGGTACCAGTGCCCCATGTGAGAATCGAACTCACGACCTTCAGATTACGAGACTGACGCGCTACCTGCTGCGCTAACGAGGCAAGATGCATGTAATAATCTGCGGAAGTTGCTTGTGCAAAGCAGTACACCTCTTTTTTTTCATATTGTAAGTGAGCTGGCAGTACATCTTCTCCCGTATGGTCTAGCGCTTAGGATTCCTGGTTTTCACCCAGGTGGCCTGGGTTCGACTCCCGGTATGGAAACGCATCCTTTTCTACACCGTTGCCAACATTCAAAGACTGACGTGTGTTTTTAAAACAAACGTATTTCAGGTAGGATTTGTTTTTTTCAGGCAAAAATGCTGAACGCCCGCGTTTTGGCACTTCATTCTGACCCTTCACGCAAGATTCAATTTGGATTCGTAGCTCAACTCATTCTCAACCACCCCTTTTTACACCAAAGTGTCAAGAGACTCAACAACTCATGGGTCCTGTAAGTTATTTGGATTCCCATTTCCTTTCTAATGGAAAACGTTGTAGAATTGAATGGAAAAGTTCTAAGTTGGTGACAAAATCTCTCGAGAAAAGGAGGGAACAGTGCCCCGTGTGAGGCTCAAACTCACAACCTTCAGATTACGAGACTGACGCACTACCTACTGCGCTAACGAAGCAAGTTGCACCTACAGATCTGCAGAAGTTTATTGTGCATAGCAGAAAACTTATTTTTTTCATAATGTCACTGAGACGTTAGCGCATCTTTTCCCATATGGTCTAGCGGTTAGGATTCCTGGTTCTCACCCAGGTGGCCCGGGTTCGACTCCCGGTATGGGAATGCACCTTTATCTTAGCTACTGCCACCATTCAAAGACTGATGCGTGTTTTTCAATCAAAAATGTTTCTGGTAGATTTTCACTTTGCAACAAAAATACTTAACATTGGCGATGCATTATGACTTTTGCAAAAGATTTCCTTTTGTTTCATAGCTTAAGCCTTTTTCAACTACACAGTTTTACACAAAAGTGTCAAGGGACTCAACAAGCCATGTGTCCTGTCAGTCATTAGGGCTCCCATGTTCTTTCTAATCGGAAACAGTTTAGAACTGAATTGGAAAGTTCAGAGTTAGTGACAAAATCTCTTGAGAAAAGGAGGATGGCACTTGTGAGCAAAAAACTCATGATCTTCAAATTATTCAACTGACGTGCCAAAAACCTTGACCATGTAGCGTGTTTTAGCTCTTGTAATGTTTATGTTTTGTATTCAAAGCAAAACACTCTTTTTTTTTTTTTTTTTTTTTTACACCTGTCTTGCTGTTTACTGTACTGCTTACACCATGTGGAGAAAGACTTAGTTAGTATTCCTGGTTGACTGGTTCAATTCCTGCTATGGGAGAGACTTTTTTTTGGGACTAGTGTCCACATTCCAAAGCCGACACGTGCCTTGCAGACAGAATCAGTTTAGGTTGGAACTGCACTTTGCTGCCAAAAATGCAGACCACCAGATTTTTTGGATATTTATTTGCACAAAAGCTTATTTGATGTCATATCTCAAACCATTCATATCTCTCACTTTTAATTCCTGGGTGTTAAGGGACTCAACAAGCCTTTATCCCTGTCTGTCATTGGAGCTCCCCTTCCATCAATTGGTGATGTTTTGTTACTGAATGGAAAAGAGCTGTGACTCTCTAGCCAAGATAGTGGCAAAATCAGTTACGGAAACAAGGTACCAGTGCCCCATGTGAGAATCGAACTCACGACCTTCAGATTACGAGACTGACGCGCTACCTGCTGCGCTAACGAGGCAAGATGCATGTAATAATCTGCGGAAGTTGCTTGTGCAAAGCAGTACACCTCTTTTTTTTCATATTGTAAGTGAGCTGGCAGTACATCTTCTCCCGTATGGTCTAGCGCTTAGGATTCCTGGTTTTCACCCAGGTGGCCTGGGTTCGACTCCCGGTATGGAAACGCATCCTTTTCTACACCGTTGCCAACATTCAAAGACTGACGTGTGTTTTTAAAACAAACGTATTTCAGGTAGGATTTGTTTTTTTCAGGCAAAAATGCTGAACGCCCGCGTTTTGGCACTTCATTCTGACCCTTCACGCAAGATTCAATTTGGATTCGTAGCTCAACTCATTCTCAACCACCCCTTTTTACACCAAAGTGTCAAGAGACTCAACAACTCATGGGTCCTGTAAGTTATTTGGATTCCCATTTCCTTTCTAATGGAAAACGTTGTAGAATTGAATGGAAAAGTTCTAAGTTGGTGACAAAATCTCTCGAGAAAAGGAGGGAACAGTGCCCCGTGTGAGGCTCAAACTCACAACCTTCAGATTACGAGACTGACGCACTACCTACTGCGCTAACGAAGCAAGTTGCACCTGCAGATCTGCAGAAGTTTATTGTGCATAGCAGAAAACTTATTTTTTTCATAATGTCACTGAGACGTTAGCGCATCTTTTCCCATATGGTCTAGCGGTTAGGATTCCTGGTTCTCACCCAGGTGGCCCGGGTTCGACTCCCGGTATGGGAATGCACCTTTATCTTAGCTACTGCCACCATTCAAAGACTGATGCGTGTTTTTCAATCAAAAATGTTTCTGGTAGATTTTCACTTTGCAACAAAAATACTTAACATTGGCGATGCATTATGACTTTTGCAAAAGATTTCCTTTTGTTTCATAGCTTAAGCCTTTTTCAACTACACAGTTTTACACAAAAGTGTCAAGGGACTCAACAAGCCATGTGTCCTGGTCAGTCATTAGGGCTCCCATGTTCTTTCTAATCGGAAACAGTTTAGAACTGAATTGGAAAGTTCAGAGTTAGTGACAAAATCTCTTGAGAAAAGGAGGATGGCACTTGTGAGCAAAAAACTCATGATCTTCAAATTATTCAACTGACGTGCCAAAAACCTTGACCATGTAGCGTGTTTTAGCTCTTGTAATGTTTATGTTTTGTATTCAAAGCAAAACACTCTTTTTTTTTTTTTTTTTTTTTTACACCTGTCTTGCTGTTTACTGTACTGCTTACACCATGTGGAGAAAGACTTAGTTAGTATTCCTGGTTGACTGGTTCAATTCCTGCTATGGGAGAGACTTTTTTTTGGGACTAGTGTCCACATTCCAAAGCCGACACGTGCCTTGCAGACAGAATCAGTTTAGGTTGGAACTGCACTTTGCTGCCAAAAATGCAGACCACCAGATTTTTTGGATATTTATTTGCACAAAAGCTTATTTGATGTCATATCTCAAACCATTCATATCTCTCACTTTTAATTCCTGGGTGTTAAGGGACTCAACAAGCCTTTATCCCTGTCTGTCATTGGAGCTCCCCTTCCATCAATTGGTGATGTTTTGTTACTGAATGGAAAAGAGCTGTGACTCTCTAGCCAAGATAGTGGCAAAATCAGTTACGGAAACAAGGTACCAGTGCCCCATGTGAGAATCGAACTCACGACCTTCAGATTACGAGACTGACGCGCTACCTGCTGCGCTAACGAGGCAAGATGCATGTAATAATCTGCGGAAGTTGCTTGTGCAAAGCAGTACACCTCTTTTTTTTCATATTGTAAGTGAGCTGGCAGTACATCTTCTCCCGTATGGTCTAGCGCTTAGGATTCCTGGTTTTCACCCAGGTGGCCTGGGTTCGACTCCCGGTATGGAAACGCATCCTTTTCTACACCGTTGCCAACATTCAAAGACTGACGTGTGTTTTTAAAACAAACGTATTTCAGGTAGGATTTGTTTTTTTCAGGCAAAAATGCTGAACGCCCGCGTTTTGGCACTTCATTCTGACCCTTCACGCAAGATTCAATTTGGATTCGTAGCTCAACTCATTCTCAACCACCCCTTTTTACACCAAAGTGTCAAGAGACTCAACAACTCATGGGTCCTGTAAGTTATTTGGATTCCCATTTCCTTTCTAATGGAAAACGTTGTAGAATTGAATGGAAAAGTTCTAAGTTGGTGACAAAATCTCTCGAGAAAAGGAGGGAACAGTGCCCCGTGTGAGGCTCAAACTCACAACCTTCAGATACGAGACTGACGCACTACCTACTGCGCTAACGAAGCAAGTTGCACCTGCAGATCTGCAGAAGTTTATTGTGCATAGCAGAAAACTTATTTTTTTCATAATGTCACTGAGACGTTAGCGCATCTTTTCCCATATGGTCTAGCGGTTAGGATTCCTGGTTCTCACCCAGGTGGCCCGGGTTCGACTCCCGGTATGGGAATGCACCTTTATCTTAGCTACTGCCACCATTCAAAGACTGATGCGTGTTTTTCAATCAAAAATGTTTCTGGTAGATTTTCACTTTGCAACAAAAATACTTAACATTGGCGATGCATTATGACTTTTGCAAAAGATTTCCTTTTGTTTCATAGCTTAAGCCTTTTTCAACTACACAGTTTTACACAAAAGTGTCAAGGGACTCAACAAGCCATGTGTCCTGTCAGTCATTAGGGCTCCCATGTTCTTTCTAATCGGAAACAGTTTAGAACTGAATTGGAAAGTTCAGAGTTAGTGACAAAATCTCTTGAGAAAAGGAGGATGGCACTTGTGAGCAAAAAACTCATGATCTTCAAATTATTCAACTGACGTGCCAAAAACCTTGACCATGTAGCGTGTTTTAGCTCTTGTAATGTTTATGTTTTGTATTCAAAGCAAAACACTCTTTTTTTTTTTTTTTTTTTTTTTACACCTGTCTTGCTGTTTACTGTACTGCTTACACCATGTGGAGAAAGACTTAGTTAGTATTCCTGGTTGACTGGTTCAATTCCTGCTATGGGAGAGACTTTTTTTTGGGACTAGTGTCCACATTCCAAAGCCGACACGTGCCTTGCAGACAGAATCAGTTTAGGTTGGAACTGCACTTTGCTGCCAAAAATGCAGACCACCAGATTTTTTGGATATTTATTTGCACAAAAGCTTATTTGATGTCATATCTCAAACCATTCATATCTCTCACTTTTAATTCCTGGGTGTTAAGGGACTCAACAAGCCTTTATCCCTGTCTGTCATTGGAGCTCCCCTTCCATCAATTGGTGATGTTTTGTTACTGAATGGAAAAGAGCTGTGACTCTCTAGCCAAGATAGTGGCAAAATCAGTTACGGAAACAAGGTACCAGTGCCCCATGTGAGAATCGAACTCACGACCTTCAGATTACGAGACTGACGCGCTACCTGCTGCGCTAACGAGGCAAGATGCATGTAATAATCTGCGGAAGTTGCTTGTGCAAAGCAGTACACCTCTTTTTTTTCATATTGTAAGTGAGCTGGCAGTACATCTTCTCCCGTATGGTCTAGCGCTTAGGATTCCTGGTTTTCACCCAGGTGGCCTGGGTTCGACTCCCGGTATGGAAACGCATCCTTTTCTACACCGTTGCCAACATTCAAAGACTGACGTGTGTTTTTAAAACAAACGTATTTCAGGTAGGATTTGTTTTTTTCAGGCAAAAATGCTGAACGCCCGCGTTTTGGCACTTCATTCTGACCCTTCACGCAAGATTCAATTTGGATTCGTAGCTCAACTCATTCTCAACCACCCCTTTTTACACCAAAGTGTCAAGAGACTCAACAACTCATGGGTCCTGTAAGTTATTTGGATTCCC